>NW_010146147.1:13328-50940 GCF_000699245.1 Pterocles gutturalis
CGGCTGTGCAGGAGCGTGGGTGGCACAGAGTGCCTGTGTGTGACAGACGGCGTGGGTTTGGGGTTGTGGTACGGACGAGTTTGTCTGCGAGTATATCCCGTAAATGCTTCTACTGTTAAAGGGAACCATTTCATAACAACGAGAAAAAATAAATAATAATAATAAGCATTGTCTGCTGGGGTGGGAGGCTGCAGGCTGGTACCCGGGCAGCTCCCCAGCCTGGTCCGTGCCGCGGCAGAAGCAGAACATTCCCCAAGTTTAAAGACAACCAGAACGTGCAGTTGTTCCTCCCCAAACCAAAAGCTTGTGTTTGGAAACAAGCAGCGCTTTGTTATATCATCCCAGCTTCTGACCTCGGACAGCTATAAACCAGAATGGTTAGTGTGTCTTTTTTACTTATTTTTTAAAGAAAAAAAAAATCAAACAAATAAAAATAATCCCATCCTCATTTCCATGAATATGAAGAAGAATAAATTTCCCCCGCTTTCGCCACTGTCATTTTCAAATAATTGTCCAAGCCAAGAGGGTTACTTTGGACATGCAGCAGCACGACTGATGGGTGAAGTCAACCTCATTTCTCCTGGGCATGGGGGCAACAAAACCTCTGCGGGCTTTGCTGGGCAAAGGGAGACAGGAAGGGATCTTTTATTTCACAGTGTGCCCAGCTCTTGGGACGGGATTAAGACATGGATAAGAAAGAGAGGGCCAACCCTTTTGGACAGTAAGCAGGCAAAGAAAACTTTTCAGGGATGGCTCGTCCCCATTTCACCACCCCAATAAGGTCTCCCAAGGCTGGCCCTTTTATTCAGCGCGAACACTTCAAACCGACTTAATTCATAGGGGCTAAAGCAGATCACTGAAACCCTGAGTACTGAAATACGCCTCATTTATCAGCCTATCTCTGTCTCCGTATGATCTACATGATAGGGATGAATATTAACTTCCTTTGAAGAAAATAAAGCGAAGCAGCCACATGTTTTACCTGGCAAACGTATGCAGGGGTGATTCATTCCAAGAACGCTCTGAAAAATCCCCACCTCACTTTTACCTCTAGGAAATTCCCTTTTCATGGGAATGAAAATCGCAGCTCCCACGCCCACAGATCGCAGGGCTTTGGCACTTCGAAAAACTAGAGATGCTTCACCACAGCCTCGCTCATTGAGATCACTCTGCGACAAGCAAAGCACAAGCAATGCCTTCCCCTAACCGGATCATATATATTTATTTTTTCTAACCAGTGCATTTTTATGGTGGGTTTAAGCAGCTTCCTATGCTCCTGTTGTTGCTTTTAATTTTTTTTCCCCCTACTTTGGGTGAAACCCCTGCAGGGGGAAGAATAAAAAAAAAAAAAAAAAAAAAAAGAGAGAGAGAATAAATAAATAATGAAGAAAATGTTTCTCTTTCCGTCTCAATGTCAGGAATGTATGGAAAGCTTTAGGCTGCAGCAGTATTTTGACACTGCGCGCAGTACTGCTCCCCTCCCCTATTCCTTTGAGGTTCATCTTTCAGACCACAGCTCTGTTCCGCTGCCAACTCGTTGGAAGTGTTTAGTGACTGGAGAACTGTTGCCTGCTCTCTTCAGAACTTCACACTTCATTTTTCCAGATCCCTGCGAGCAGCAGCAAATATTTCACCAGCCTGGTTTGCTGGCTACCACCATAAATCAGACTTAGGACCCAAAAAAATATCCAGGCCTGTCAAGGCATTAAGCTTTTATTTTCAGGCTGGATCCAGTGGTAAATGAGGGCTTGTATTTTCCTTTAAAACTGTAAAGGGATTTTAAGGATTGTCGTTGGACAATGGCCAGATTCAAAAGATACAATGCAGAATGTAACTGGTTAGAGGAGATTTGAAAAAGTCTTAAGTATGAAAAATGGCTTTTCTTAAAGGTTTTTCAATGAAATGTGAAGCTGGGCTTGAATTTCATGAAGGCTTTGGCATAGGCTGTTTATGAGGAAATCAACTGGGGAAGTGAAGAAGACGATGCTCCCGAGCGTTTGGGGGGCTATGTGTCCCAGCCTGATGCCTTCGGATTCCCCAGGCAGAGATCTGCCATGGGGATCACAGGCGCAACAGCCAGGAAAAATGTACTGAATGGCTATTTGCTTGATATAAATCGCTTTAAAAATTAGATATCGAATAGGAACCTGTATAACAGTGAGGATTTGAGGAAGTTTGCAAGAAAAAGATGCTGGGGAAACTTGTTCTTCACTGCCCAGGCCAGAATGAGGTTGCAACAGGGGGTTGGTTTGTTGGTTGTTGTTTTTTTTTTTTTTTTTTTGTAACAGCTTCTTGAAGCAAACAACCCCAATTCCCTCAGTCTGCTCTTCATTACCCTAAACAAGCAATGAATAGAAACTAGGTGGGGAGTCTAGGAGCGGCGTTTGATTGCCAGCATTGTCACAGCCTTGCTCTGCGACCTCGCGCCGCTAGGATTCGGCGATCTGGTAGCTGTGTACAAATCATCTTTCTTTTTGCATCATCATAACGACCAAAGGCATTTTCAAAATTGAGCTTTAAAGCACGCCACAAAGCTTCCACACATCAGCAAGCTGAGCATTAGCAGAAATCACCAACCAAGGCATTGTGACACATCCCGTGCCTCAATTTCCCCCATACCTGAGAAAAGAGGAGAAGACTTGACCCAAAGTGACGAGAGTTGGAAATGTTGCTTTTCCCCATTGCTCCCATCTTGGATCACCTTTTGGCTCAGCCCCTCTGACCTGGGGAGAGCAGATGTCTGTCCCCACCTTTGTCACCTATTCCCAGCATTATCCAAAGCAGGTTGGTTCAGTTTTCCTGCCCTGGAGATAGAGTGGTGTCATTCAACATGACAAGCTGTTTTGAGGACAAGCTAGCTGACACTTGCTGGGTGACAAAGCCATACAAAACTGTCATTAAATCACATCTACTGAAACTTCCCCAGCCTCAACAACTAGCCTATATCATCCTATTTTGCAGCTACTGAAATAGCAGGGAAAGTTCAAACCTGCGCGGGAGCGACGATGGCTTAACAAACGGCCTCTCCATCAGCTGAGCCTCCGTAAGGGTCTGTGCATGTGCCCTCGGGCCACCTCGAATGGAAATTCATGTGATTTAGCTGAGCGCACGTTCACTGGGGGTGTAGGCTGTGTCACCTTGTCTCACAAGCCCATGCAGATGAAAACGTGCTCGTAGACCATCGCCGGCCGTGAACGGGAAGGGTCACGCTGCCAGCCCTTGACTGCACATCTGAACCCCCTGTTTGCACGACCTGCTCAGGGTTACCCACAGACAGGCCCTGCAGAGCGGCTCCACAAAGGCACTTCAGGAACTAAAGGATTTCCACGGGATGTCAGTCCCCAGCTACTTTCAAAAAGTTGAACCTTGGTACATCAGGGCAGGCTGAAGTTTTGGCATACTTTGTGTCATGGACCACAGGCGTGCTCTGAGAGCTCTTTTTTCTGTGCAAATTCATAAAATGAGAGCAAAAGCACTGAAGCCAGAGGAGAAAAGCCCTCGTGGAGCTGTACCCAGCCCTTGTTTCTTTTTGCTCTCCAAGGTCTGACTGCCAAGCAGATGGCTTGCCTGAGATAAACTACATAATTTAAGATTTCTTTGCACAGCAAAGCCGCTGTTCTCTGCACTCGCAGGAGATGGTCCTTAGGGTGTTCTTTGCACATCCTGGCTAGAGGCAAGGGGTCTCTGGAGACCCCCCACCTCCCACAGCGAGCCAAGGGCATTCCCTGCCACAGGCATTGCCAGCTCCTCCAATAAATACCAAAGCCTCCCAAGGTCCCTTTGCCTTGTCTCCTACGGCTGTAGCTGATCTGAATGGTTTCCTTTTACATTTCCCCACCGGTGCCCATATTCTGCTCTGCTTATTGCTCGCTACCTCTCTCGCAAAACTTCCCACCTCCTCTGACCTTGCTACAGCTGCGTCTTGGGTGTTCCACGTTTGAGGCCGCTTCAGCAGTAGGCTCCGAGTCAATTAATTTTCCAAATCACAGCTAACTCAGCAAGGCATTCATGAGTGGCAAGGTGGGGAGGCCAGCCATACACCAGGAAAAAAAAAAAAAAAAAAAAAGGAGTTTAGTTTCCCAATTTAGCCTGGCGTGTAGCAAGGGTGGCCAGGAACCGGCGCTGGCTGTGAAGCGGGATAATTTTCCAGGTATGCTGAGAGCGCAGGCACCATGCTTGTAGTGAAAAAGAAACAAAAGCACCAGCCCTTTCCCCCATGGCAGGATTAGACCCCCAGAAAAATTACTTCCTACGCCAGGAGCTGACATAAGACTCCACACTTCCAGGCAAATAAACACCTCTTCATTTCGGTGGCTATCTGACACGGGTGGAACAGAGGGCAGGTCAAAGCTTGTGGCTCCTTTATATTTTTAATAGCTACGAACACAGTGCTGGTGCTGAAGAAATACACTCATTAATAACCGACGAGCGTGAAAGGGCAGCTCGGCTGGTAAGGTGGGTGGTTTGGTAGAGACCAGTTCCACCCTTGCCTCTGATGCAGACTTCTGGGGTGATTTGGGGGCGAGTTGCTTTGTACAAAAGTATAAACAAGTTCCCACAGGGTGAGCTACAGCAGGAGCCGAACACAGTGCTGGTGCTGAAGAAATACACTCATTAATAACCGACGAGCGTGAAAGGGCAGCTCGGCTGGTAAGGTGGGTGGTTTGGTAGAGACCAGTTCCACCCTTGCCTCTGATGCAGACTTCTGGGGTGATTTGGGGGCGAGTTGCTTTGTACAAAAGTATAAACAAGTTCCCACAGGGTGAGCTACAGCAGGAGCTCCAGTTGAGTCATCTCCACCATCACAAGCGCGTTTCTTCGCCCCCCCAATGCCCTGAGAGCAGGCTGCTCCTCCGTAGCAGAGGGGATGGGTGCTCAGTACCCAACATCGACACCTCCGGGTACAAAGCAGTCACAGGTACAGTGGTGGAGGAGAAAGCTCACACCCTTGTTTTACCCTGCAGCAACCTGTTTGTGTGCCCACACTCCCAGCCAAGCACTGGTGTGGTCATAGCATGAGTAGGTGTAACCCCACTGCTTAGCGTGGGTCAAAACCACAGCGAAGACATGACACCACAGCTTCCACGCTGGGAAGCTACAAGCTGATTCAAGAAACAGGTACATACTACATTTTCGAGGTCTGTGCTACATCTTTATGATGTTTAACCTCATTAACTTGCCTGGAGCCAGTTTCGTCCAACCATGCCTCTGTGCATTGGTGTGCAGCCAGCCTGCCCTCACCTCCATCCCCCATCACCTCCATAAGGTTAATAGCTCTCTCCTACCTACCAGATGGGTTGCAAAGATAAATACATCACGGACTGGGAAGCAGGCAGACATGCTGATGATAATATGTGACTAAATGTTTTGGGAAGATAACTAAATGAATACGCTTAGCCACTTCAAAAAAAAAAAAAAAAATGGACCATGGCCCAGTCTTTGGACAGAAGGCCAACAAGCATGGCTTGGCCATGTCTACAGTATTCAATTTAGCCTCCAGATCAGGGTGGTCATATCCAAACTGCCCACTGGGAATGGTCCCTGGACAGTGCTGGCTCCTGAGCGGTGCCAGGCATTGTATGGGAGAGCCCAGGCCAAAAGCTTGCCCAGGCCTCTCCTAACGATTCTGTTAGGGCAAGTCCATGCTAACACCAGACAATCAATGTGTCCATTGAACTGTTTAATTTATTAGTATAAATGTCGCCTTTCGGACTGGCTTTCACCATTGAAATGCCTTTTCTTTGGATAACCATCTTTATTGTCATCTTTTCCCTGCCCATCACAGCCCTGTGCGGTGGACATTTGCAAGAAAATACAATTTTGTCCTCATCTGGCATCAATTATTTCATGTAATCTCTGCCTTCCCTACCAGATGGACCACCTCTTTCCCCCTTCTCCCCACCTCCTTCCTTAATCCAAGGAAAACAGGAGTGATTTTCATTAGAGGATGGGAGACCCTCCTGCTCCTGCACCCAGGTTCTCCCTTGCTCCACCTGATCCCAGTGGAGTGGGTGTAAAACCAGAAGAACTGAGCTCTGTTTTGAGGGAATTAGCAAGCCTTTTTTGAAGTCCCTGCCACTGCAGCCCTGAGCAGTGATGAAGAGCTTAACTGTGCCCATCTGATTTTGGGAGCCTCAGCACCATGCCAGCTCATAGCTCAGACCCAGAGCAAGCCAGATCCTTCACAGCCGCCCCATCCCCATCATTCTCACAAACCCCAGATGAACAAGTGGCATGGGGAGGGACACGTTAAATTTTAACCTGTTTTGCTCCAATTTTCATGAAATTGCAGAAAGAGCAAATCAGCTTGAGAGCTTGAATTCTATTTTCTCTTAATTTTCTCTTAAATTGGTTCACTTGTTGCATGTAAATACACTGAGTTCTTTTAACGTGCCCTGCGCTAGAGGGTTTTTTTCATCTCAGCAGAACCTTTATTGTGGCAGGTTCCATCTTCCAGTTGGAAAGTCAAATTCACAAATGGTTGAGGTGGGCCTAGCTCTGTTGAAGTAGGTCACTGACAAGTAGGACATTTCAAGCTTTTCAGCTCTTTCCTGCCCAAGTCCCATCACTTGTTGAGCCCTTTTGCTGCCTCTCTGCTCTCATCCTGGACGTGGCCCCTTCTTACAACCAAGCCCCAGCCTGCCTCCTAAATTCAGCATCACCCATGGCAGCTCTGGCTTCTCCAGCACTCCCAGTAACACAACCCAGTAACATGCCCAAGACAACCCTCACATGAGGCCAGAAACCTGGTCAGACTTAAGTTGTTCCAGTTACTTTGGTATCAATACTGGATTTTAAAGCATTATGACTTGATTTTTTGGGTGGGGCAGTGATGGTCAGCAGTTTTGTTGTAGTACCAGGAAACCCCAAGGAAGAAGCAAAGCTAGAACGGGAAAAAGATCCCATGAAAATGGCTTCCCATCAGAAACTGTGATTCAAATAGACTTTCACTTTTTTTTTTCTTCCCCTGACAAAAAGACTTTGATGAAAAAAGACACTTTCCTGAAACAAAAGAATGTCTTTCAGAAAAACTCTGTTTCAGAAGGAAAAAAAAAAAAATTGGGGGGGAGGGGGGACTGTATCATACTACAACTGTTCTTTTCTTTATAATATATTTAGGTAACTCTGATTTCCTAATGCCTCGGTAGTAGCGTAAATATAACACAGCAGAGAGATGAAGTCATTTGATACTGTAGCAAGATGTCAAATAAGACCTGGTATAGTGGACGAAATAGTCTATTTATTTATTGTTTATTATTTCGTTTTTTTAAAGAAATAAGCATTAAAAGCAGTTGTTAGCACAAACAGCAGAGCTTATCTTATTCCTTAAATCAAAATCTACCCTTTCAGTGATGTCATATAACGGTTTGACTCTGACACGTAGCATTGGCATTTCCTGCAAAATGGAAATAATAAGACCGTGGGTTTTGCTGAGCACTTCCTCCACACGTACGTAGACACGCCTTTCTCCTCCTACCTCTCCCCCCCATCTGTAATCACTGCTCTGATGAAGCGTGACCAATCCAGAAAAAAATTATGATGTGGGATGGTCGATTCAATGGAAAAACATCATTTATTTTCCACCCAGCAAAATCCTCTTTGTTACTGCTCTTTGATAAACCATGGTTTGTGTTCTTTTCAGAAGCCTTGACAATGGTAGCCTGTGCCTTTTCATCACTTGAGCGCTTTCGCTTTCGGTCGCACGGCTATAAATAGGAAAGTCTTTGTTCTGTCCCCTTTGGATCACAGCTACAAACTCGAACCATGGAGGACACTCAAGGCTTTCCATGCTTCTCGGTCATTCTCCTGCGAGAAAGCAGCCGCACAAACAAACAGGCTGCTTTGTTTGTACTTTCCCTGTAGTCGCAATTTCTTCCACTAAATGTTTATCCATTCCAAAGTCGAGCAACTTGCCTTGCATCTTGGGAACTCAGCGCTGGTGATTTACGTTGCTTTCAGGAAGGTTTGGAGATGGATATTTAATGGGTTCAGTTAACGAGTTAATTAACAGTTTTTTTTTCTTGAAGGTAAACTTTTGCTAAAACAAAAACACAGCTAGCGTTTATTTTGGTGCTAATGAGATCATTGTCATAAAAAATAAATTTAGGGCCAGAAGAAGGATCCTGCCCTGGCACACTATCAGGAGAAGGGCTTGATCTAACGCTCTTTACAAAGTCACCATAGTTTTTTGTCCCATTTCAGCAAGTTTGGAGTCAGCTGCTCAGTTTAGGTGTAGACTGTATAAGAGAGGGCAATCACCCACTTCAGGTTCCCAGTGTCCTCAAGCCTGACGCAGAGGACCTATTTCTAGGAATTCCAAGTCAAGGATAATGTTAATGGTACCTTCAGGCCCTGGCATCCCAGCACTAGACACTGCTCCGGGCATGAGAGACAGGCTGAGAGCAGAAGGAGCTCCCAAAACCCCTGATCGTCGTGACTGACTTGGCCTGAAACTGAACCACAAAGCAAGAGGCAAGAAATCTGTTCTTCACACATGTCTTCAGTGGGCTGCCAGCCTCCTCAGTTACTCATTTGTGCAGCTTTTCCCTGCCTTGTTCTTATCCTCTTTCAGCTCAGCCGCTTTCTCTTTCTCTTTTTTTTTTTTTTTTTTGAGAACAAATGAACTAAATTCTCCAAACCCATCTGCATTGCTATCAGACATTGGGGTTTTTTTTAAAAAAAAAAAAAAAAAAAAAAAAAAACTTGGCATAATTTCTGAAGTTTCCCTATGTACACTTTCCTGTTCGTGTATTTCCGTCATCCAGGTATCATCACTCAATAACCATACCGTGGCTGTAATGCTTTTCACATGGAAGGAATTGTGTTTTATTGATGGCAAATGTTGTAATGCACTTTCATGTCAAGATGAAAATCTGAAAAAGAAACTTTTTATAGTGTATGCTACATGAAACCTCTACACTGAACCAGGCTGTAGAAAGAATATATTCAAGTACACATATGCTATGACTATATATAGTAAATTAAACAGTCCTAGCATGCGGGAATGAGCACAAAAACACATCAAAAAATGCAAAATTTTTAGCATGGGCACAGTCCAGTAGCACTCTCCTAAGCCATTCCCAGGCAGAGACCACATGTCAGCAAAGCCAAGGACTACTCTGAAGAGGCATTTTGGATGTGACTGTTCCCTTCTAGAAGTTAAAGGTATTCAGTGTTATGGATCTGATGGAAAAAAAGCCAAGTGGCTTCAGGACTAGAGCCTGAGCGCAGGCACTATTTGGTTCATGTGGCCGCAGGGATCAAGCCTACCATGGCCATGGGCAAGGACATCTTGGGGATGTCATTCTCCCCCCTGACCCCTGATTTCTGTGATCACAGTAGGGACCAAATGCTGTGTGGGTCACTTTGATGATGGTTTTATTTGGCAAAGGGGTGCCTGGTGAAGCCCCAGTACCTCACAGCGAGGAGTTAGGAACAACCTGCTCTCCAGGGGCCAAGATGCTTCCACAGAGGCAACAACTGCTTGGTGGGCGATGGGAGGGGAAAGACAGAGCCTTGGCATCCACTGCTGAGCTCTTAGCCCAGAAAGAAATCAGGACAATACAGTCCAAAAAAACGGGCAATTAAAATAAAAAGTTAATCTTTGCTGGGGGCTGCCTGGGGATCAGTCGCCGCAGCATTTGGAGGTAGGAGCAAATGCAAGGGTAGCCTGGATGCAGCACCAACTGTGAGGGATCTCTGGTTCTCCAAAATCAGAGAGTTTCCCCTTCCAGCATCTCCATCAGCTCTGCCCTAGCTCATTTCTGAGCACAGATGGAGAAAAAAACTCCTTCTGGAAGGCACATGCACTGCCTTTGATGGTGGGGACCTGGGTGAGCCACACAGCCAGATAATGCAAAATGTTTCCTTGGCATCAAGGGGCTGACTACATGATGCATCTGGGGACAGCAGTGACTCTAGGTTGTCATTACTCTACATCTACCATGACTTTTTGCACAGCTCATTGATGTCCCTGCTCCTGCTGCTTACGGAAACATGCAGCCAGGCCAGAGCCCTTGCTTGGGTTCCACCTGCACTCAAGCCACAACTCTTGCTCTTGCCAGTGCATGAATCTTTCTCTCATTATTTCTTAGGTTCCTTCACTCTGCTCAGGATGGGAAACAATGTGGCTGAAATGTAGAAGACCCACGCCAAGACTGGCCAGGTTCAATGAGGCTTTGAGCAACCTGGTCTAGTGGGAGGTGTCCCTGCCCATGGCAGGGGGGTTGGAACGTGATGATCTTTAAGGTCCTTTCCAACCCAAACCATTCTGTGATTCTATGATCCTATGACTGTTTTTTCCCACCTTGGTACCCTGCTGCCATCCACCATCAGCTCCCCTTCAACTGCTGCAACATGAGTGAGGGTTGTCCCAGGATGATTTTAAGTCCCATTGGAACAGGAAGGTTCAGAAACCTCTTAGGAAAAGTCTCCTGGGAGGTTTCCAACTCTTTTTTTTTTTTTTTTTTTTTTTTTTCAAATGCAAAACATTTAGCTGCACTTTGGGAAAGCATCCAAGTCTATGGCTGTTTGTCTGAAGGAGTCTTGAAGCTTTTTTGAGGTTGGACTGTCTCCCCAGCTCAGTCACCATTTGTACAGTTGCTTAACAATACTGAGTTTGCCTCTGATTTATGTACCAGAGAAGCAAGACTACCACCCATCCCAAATGCAAGAGAAACTGCCCTTCTCTCTCTTTCTCATTTGATTCCTGGAGCAGTCTTCTGTTTGCCACTGAAGAGAAAACTAGAAAACTCAACCCAAAGCCCAGCAGCTTACAGTTCAGGTTTCAGGTCTTGCTCATTCCTGTCGCTCACCAAGACCAATTCACGGGCTCTCACTATTGATAGTATCTGCTGAGGCAGTGTGTGGAGATGACGATTTTTTACAAAAAAAGCCACTTTCCTTTCAAAAATATGGCTCTCACTATTTTTGCGGACAACCATCAGTTTAAAGGACTGGAAAATAATTTGGACTTTAACACCCAGAACTGTTTTCCAGCCATCAGGTATATGAAATCTACTGGCAGAGTGACTCCAGGGCCACAGTTTTTTGCACCTCTTCATGACCCAGATCCCAGCGCAGATGCCTCTGGGATTCCTTTGCAGTCAGTGGGGAGAAATATGCTTCCAGAACATAATTTATCTTATCCTAAAGTTGGCAAATGAACCATTTCAGATCAAAGTGTGACTTTATCAACCATAAAGGAAGCAAATGTAGGGTAACTAGCCCAGATGTGGAAGTCTGTTCTGATTTAGGTGAGATAACCCGTGCACTGGTCCATTTGCAGCAGTTCTTCCCAAACATCTCATCCTCACCTTGGGTTGGGTTTTGGGGGGATGGTCGCTATGTGTAAGCATTGATTAGTCAGTGATACAGGTCCTGGCAGAACCAAGATGGAAATGCAATCCCACCTCCTCCCAAGGGAACTCCACTGTTGGTACACCTGCTCTCTTTCCACTTGATTTTCTCCTAGGCTTCATAAATCTCGCTTTCCTTTCCACACCGCAGCCCGACGTCAGGAGGTGTGAATGCTCCTGTTTGCTCAGCCAGAAGGGAAAAAAAACCTAAATTTCCACAAGCTCAGCTTTGATAAGGCAAATGATCTCTGTGTGTTAGGAGGTCAGTGCACCAGGGTGGAGGTCCAGGTAGATGTCAGGAGTGCAAAGGACAGGCCAAAAGAAACCCAAAGTGTGCAAACACATAGCACCCAGACAGGCAATCCTGAAAAGGGAAAAGCCTTCTGCAAACAACTATCAGAGTCAGGAGGGAAGATCTACTCACTGCGTTATTCTTCTATCTAGAAGTTTGGGCTATAGCAAAGACTTTTAGAAAGTAGCCAAGCCTAGTTCAACAGTTAGTTGTTTTTTCAGAGAGCTTGACCTTTTCTCTGAAAACACCCCACCCGGGGTTCCTGGAAGAGGCTGAAGTCTCTGGTTTCTACAGTGGCTGCCTCTTATCAAGGGCTCAGGGTGGTGTATGAATCCAGTTTCAGCTCAAGTCTGCAGAAGATCTGAGGAACAACCCCAGGAGCAGGGCAGGGTGTACATGGATGCACAACATGGCCATTACTGGTCCAGGAGTATCACGTTCTCAAGGATATGAAAAGTGGGAACTTGAATTTTTTTTAAATGGAGCACCTTCCCATCTTGCTTCCACACTGCTGGGACTTTTCTTTTAAAATCTTAATTCTCTCATTTTCTGGTTTCTAGGGGTTGAGGGAGAAGAGTCATCCTCTCCTATTTTTTAGATGTTTATGTTCAACATCCTGAGTTTATTCATAGAGCAACAAGCCTGACTTTAAAAATCAAGGCCAAATCTAGGTCAAATCTGATAAACATTTTATCCTTTGCTCTGCAGAATCAGAGGGTTCAGGCACACGACCATGTCACTGCAGCTCTATGAGTGAGACCACGTCAGCTTTACCGCTCCAACGCGCTGTACACGCTGAGCCACCAGGGTGAGGCCAAAGGCATGAGCTTGAAACTTCTTTTATTGGGATTTCAGCAAATGTGTCTTATCTCACATTTGCTGGAAGTCATCATTTGAATTGCACTATTTCAGCGTTTGTGAGCCCAAAGCCTTTTTCTTAGCTCTTATTTTTCTATGCAAGAGAATTTCTTGCAGTATTTAGAAGACGAGACCAGCAAACACGGCATGTCCATAGCAGAGCCTATACACCAGGGCTGGGCAGTGCTGGTCTGCCAGTTGTCCTGCCTGGCGGCCCACTGGTGCACAGTAGGGCTGTCCAGCTTTTATTTCCTTTGAAGGATGTCCCAATGCAGAGGGAAATGGTGCATGGCCCAGGTTAGTCCCAGCAAAAGAGCTGGGATATGGCAGGAGTGCACTCAAGCCACAAATATGTTAGTGGTTGGAGAAGAAAGGGGCATTACAGAGCACTTCTATTGCCTATTATAGATTCAGTCTTTGCTATATTCCAGATACGAAATCGTCTCACCCTGTGAACACTGAAGAGCTGCTCCAGCCATCAGTATTCCTAACCATCAGGCAATGAGCTCAGGAGGCTCCTGAAAATATTTTCAACAGAAAACACATACATATGCACATGCATATAGCAGTGTGTCCAGGCGCTATGGCTACGTTACCCTTCAGAAGCCAATGAGCCATTTGAAAATGATGCAGACTTCATGGTAATATAGGTTGAAAAAGACGTTATACACTTAGATCCTGGCATGAAGTTATTCTATAGACAAGATTAAGTCCTTTCCTATTACTGCGGTTCAGTTTGAAGCAATGACCTACTTCAAGAGAATAGGTTGGACAAGCTTGTTAGGAGGACTGTGAGCCTTCTGTTGCATTATTCTAGGCCTAAAATTTAGCATCTGCAAAAATACGAAAATAAAAATACTCCCACAAATTCTCAGACAAGTCATTACATGAAGAGCAAACCAGCCTTGTTGAAGGGTAAAGGAGCTTGCTCTTCTCTGGTACAGCATGTTGTGGTTGTCTTCTTTACTGCATAATAAAGGTCACAACCAAACCTACACTTGGACAGAAAACATCTCTGCTACTTGGGGAGACATCATCATGAAATGGGTTTGAATTCAGCAGTTCTGAAACTGCTGAGTTTCACTGAACTGGGAATGGCCATGGGATTGAAAAGCTACAGGCAGGAGGACAGACAGACAGACAGACACTGCCCTTGTGTCCACACACAGCACAAGTCCAGCAGTTCTGCCTCTTTCCAAATGGGGCAGAAAATTAAAGCTAGACACCCCCAAAGTCTAAGTCAAACCTTTAAACTGAAATTCATTCTGTCTACCCGGGCTTCGTGTTCATAGACCTCCTTCTTATTCACGGAACAGCTCGAGCGGTGGTGGCTATTCATAGAAGTTGCTTCTACACGAGTCAAACAAGGCTCTCAGGATGCGACAGCCCAGACCAAGTCAGGGCAAATAAAAATGCAAATAATGAAACTAGATTCATGTGGTTCAGCCCTTTTCCTCCGCTATCTTCAGCATCTCTGTGACACCGCTGTGATGGTTGATAAGAAAACAGAGGGTCATAGTGTCAAGACAACAGAGGTTGTTTCCTTGCATCAAATATGAAAAGCAACATCTCCCTGCTTTCTCATTGCCCAACCCAGAGAGTGGCTGAACTTTGCTCAGGTGGGACTGAGAGGTGCCAGCTACAAGGGGGATGCATCTGCACAACAACAAATCACACTGATCAGCATCATTCATACCCTGAGACACCCCATTTTTCCCGGACGCTCTGCTCTTCTGCATTGAGCAAAAGACTATATCCCATTTCTTCCACTCCAGAAAACACATGCAAAAACTTGTCAATGATGGTCAGTGCACCAGTTATCCCTGACTTATCTGCTGGGGTGGAAAAGGACTCTGTGAAAGATCTGCCACCTCTACAAGCATCCCACTGACCATTCAGTTTGCCATGGTTTTTGGCATTATAATATGGGGCTCAATGCCCAGGCTTCGTACTGAGAAACAAAGTCACAGACTTGAAATTCAAGCTGCTAAAGGCTAAGGATGTAAATTTGTTGAAAGAGGAACAGTCAGGCTTGGGGAGGGAGGGCTTTTGAGGCAGTTGATTAGACCAACTGATAAACTGGGAGCTCCCCAAAGCAACTTCTAAAGGCTACAAGAACAAAAAAAACAAAACAAACAAACAAAAAAAAAGAACAATGTATGATCTCTGAGACCTGAAAGAAGACCAATGCAAGATGAATCTGAGCACTGAAGTTCAAATTGTACTAGATAGTAACCACTATGGATACAATAGAAATACTGCTTTTAGGGCACTTAATCTTTTCTCTCATCTCTCCCACTGCAAGCTCCCTCTCTGCTCTACTTTTATATCTCAGATAATTTATAAAATTACAGTAAACGCTGAGCAATTTTTCCCAGTTTCTCCAGTTTGGTTTTTTGGTGTTTGTTTGGTTTTTTTGGTTTTTTTGTTTGTTTGTTTTTGGTTTTTTTTTTTTTTTAATCTATAGTCTTAAAAAATGACTTGGCCAAGAACTTGTAATTTTTCCTAGCTGTGTTGGCTGGTCTACCAAAGATATTGTTTCGTCTCACCGATATTTGGTGAATTCAACTGGTGGATCTCCAACACCATCAGTATCAGACACTGGACTGTACAGTGGGGCAGTAGGATACATTACAGCCCAAATGACCAAACCACTGACCAAAGGAGAATAAGTCTTCCTCCATCTTCTGAAGTCTTCAAAACTATCTGGAAACCTCCAGTCCAACCACATCTATGATTTTGGGCTCAGGGTGTATGGTCTAGCTGGGGTTCCTCACACAGGGGGACCCCAAAGGACAGCAGCAATGAAGAGTATAACATTAACAGCTGTCAGCATGACTACTACTTAATTACCCCAGTGACCTTCAGATCTGTGTATTTATAGACCAAAATTCTTCATTTTCCCAGGAAACATAAATCCTTTCTGCAAAGAGAATGGGTTTTCCCATACAACACCAGAGGCAAATCCCACCTCTTCATCAGCACTCTCTCGCCTTCTCTTTTCCTCGTGAGGGCCAGTTTTCCCTGGCTCACACACAGATCCACAAGCACACCTTGGTACACAGTGCTGATCCGCTCATATGCACAGAAAGCAAAAACCCCCAAAGCCTGAAGGTGCATTTTAGGGTGCTTCTCCCTGCAAGGAAGCTGAAATTTTCTTATGTTCCATTTTTTAATGTTTGCATATCACATAAGTTTCACAATACTGCATAAATATATATAGGGGAAAAAAAATCTATAAACTACTTGCCCTAATACTTAAATCTCAGCAAACTAGCCCTTGACTTAAGCAGATAACCTTTGGACACATCTTGGGCCAAATTCTTTTCTCTTGGTCATCTGCATGGTGGAGGACATCCATTCTGGCATCTAGCTGGAGTTTCTGAATTAACAGTTTGTATAACGCTTCTTTTATGACTTAGTCATTGTCCCCAGCCCTGAGCTTGCTGAGAGCTGTGAGGGGTCATCTGGCAGGTGAGAAGTCACAAGCTAGGAGGCAATGACACTCAAAGCTCTGCTTCCCAGTTATCTTTGCAGAAAACATTCAGATGGATTTTACTGGTGACAAAAGGAAAACCAGCAGCATTCAATTCTACCATTTATTACCTAAAGCAAGTCATTCCTTTGCCTATCTTGCTAATAAGGTTTTTAAACCTTTATTGTAAACTCAAAGAGAGTAAAACAGAAGGAACAACTACAGCATCTGTGGCAGAAAAAAATTTCCCAAACTCCTGTTCTTTTTAACTGGGATTGGTATTGGCCTGTTAAGGAGAAATGTGCTTACTGGCAAAGTATTGGCCTTTTCCAGAAAAATGGTGTCACAGACTTTTAATTCTTTGAAATTTGCCTTGTCGCAAATCTTAACAAATGGGTACATATTTTACTAAGAAATACTGATTTCTTAACAACAGCTGTAAAGCAGCCAACAACTCTTGGAAGAAAAACAATAACTACATTTTAAACTAAAAGAAGTAACTAAATAACAAGCACTTTTCCCAAATAAACCAGATTCATTGTAAGATCAGGTCCATACATATTTTTACTCATTTCTGATAATATTTCAAAAGCCACCCTTGACTTAACAAGGTGGTAAATACAAAGGCCAATTCATATTCATATTCACATTCATATTCATATTCAATATTGTTACCAATGCCTACCTAAAGTCTTACACAACTTTTATTAAGTTCCCATCACTTCTGGGCACTTGAGAAGAGAGCGAGCTTAAGAAAACATTTTCAAAGTGAACTACTTCTCATTCTAGGAGGCAGCTGAAAATTTGATTTCCCCCTTTCTCGTATTGCATGTGGGTATTCTGACCTTCATGCCTTCCGTCTTTGAGGTTCAATTTCTTGTTTGCAGTTGTCGTGGCAAAGAAGCCCTAAAGAAATGACTTTGACATTTTGTTTGCAAGGCCTGAGGTCTGTGGTCAGTCTAATCTCTAGCACGAGACCTCTGCAAATTCAGTGTTATCCTTTTCTCTGTTGGGTTGATGTTTTCATGCGTCTCGAGGGGCACTTCAAGGGGCACTGCTATAATTTTCCCTCGTTTTGGTCTGCAACACCAGCGTGGGGCTCAAAGGACACAAGAGGGTGGGAGAAGCCCCACGTGCACCGGTGATGGGCTTGGGCTGCACACGCAGGGTAGGGATGGATCCTTTCGTGCAGCTTGTACCAGCTCTCATGGGTCAGGAAGGTTTTATAATTAAAATACTTTCACACGGCAGTAACTGAAAGGCCCAAAGGCCAATAGTGACATTAAATCTGACAGCAATTTCAGCAAATCTACACTTCCCCAAAGCACACACTGGATCTGACTGTTCCTTTGCTTTTTGATAGAAAGAAAGAGCCAAAGATCTGAATGCTGACACTAGACATCTAAAACCTTCTGGGGAAGCTGGAAGAACAAGGGGTGCCTTCAGGGCCCTACTGCTTCCCAAAGCAAGCCAGGATTTGGGCTTGAAGATTTGCCTCTGAGAGGACTTTTGTTTATGGTATGCATTCATTTATCCATCTCCATCAGGGTTTCACCTCTCAGCCCCACAGGGACGGGTGCGAGCCCCCACCAACTGGACCTGAACAGACTCGGGGAGGTGCCACCTCCTCTGAACCACGGTCTGCTCACGTACCAGCGGTTTGTGTTTTCCTGTCTCTAGGCTGTCACGCTGCAGATGACCTAAATTATCTCTATTTTTTCTCTTTTCTCCAGATGGTGAGGTCTGATACAGCCAGGTGTGCCTGAGCAGCCCAGCATGGGACACGCACCCTGAGCCACGAGCAGAGGATCTGCTTTCCATCCCTCACCACCGGTGCTGCCGACACAGAGCGGGCGCAGGGTCTGTCCCTCTGTGCCACACACACCTGGCTCAGTAAATCCAAAAGACGATAACCAGGTAACCCTGCAGCTCCTCAGCATGTTATCTGTTGGTATTTTCTGCCATGAAGGAGTTGGTGAGGGGGCAGAAGACCACAACAAACAAAATGCCAGGCTTAACGTGACTATCCCCTTAAAAGTCTATTTTATAAATAAATGCAGTGCACAGAAAAAAAATGTCCTTGCACCCTGTTAAATGGAGCAACTAAAATGAGTTCCTAAGTGGAAACCTATGAAAATAGCAACTGGGGGGATCCCCTTGGTCAGGCAGAGATGGGGAGGTTTGGAACAGCACGTACAAAACCTTCTGCCGCTGGCAAGGGAAAGGGTTGCACAAGTTCTCCGTAAACATCTTTATCTGCAGTCATTAGCCAGCGATCCTAAACATAGGGTGAGCTCTCCCCATCGTTTCACAATGGGTTTTTTTCTGGTTTCTAGGAACTGTTGTTGAGGACTGCCACTCAGCATATGAGAAAAATGTGTGAACATGATCCACAGTCAGTTCTTTTTTCTCTTGGACGTTGCCCCATTACAGAAACACAAAATATCACGTCACCATGTACTCTACTTTTCTCTAACACTTTCCATCCAATACCTATAAGCACACGACAAACAGGAGTGATTTTACTGTGATTTCAAAGATCCCTGCCCAGAGGGAAATGCAGTTTCTGTGCTGAACATAAGGAAAAGATAAATGAAGGGATAGTATGAGGAGAGTAAGAGGCATCTTTCTTAATGCCCAGTACAATGCTTTATAAAATGACAATCCTGTTTCTATCTAGTAGTTTGAATTATTCTCTTCCAGACAAATAAAACAGACTAAGGAAAGAAAACAGGGTGGAGGAGAAAGTACAAAAAAAGATGGAACAAAGATGCCACTTCAAATTACTGGCCCCTACTCAGCAGGTAACCACTTTCTATGGCAAGGAGCAAGTCAAGCAAATTCCCCACCGACTGGTACTTTCTACAGCTCCACAAAAGCCAAAGGCTGTGGGTTTTTCAGCTCTTTAAAGTATAGGAGGAAATCCCCGCCAGTGCTGCTCCAAATCCCTGATCAGTGCAGGAATTGCTGCTCAACACACCGTGACCCATCAGCAGAGGGACAGGAGCACAAATTGGATTTTCAGTCCCAACTTGGAGATCTAGCTGCCAAACGGTGTTGCAAAGAAAGACCTCTGGAGATTTCTCATCCTTTTTTTTGGCTTATTCTGCTGGTGTATTCATCTTAACAGAAATCAGCTGTTCCCCTCACTTATACAGTATTTGCAGAAGCAACTTTTAGCATCTGGCCTGGCTGTTATTAAAAGATGAGAACATCCTGCTCTGTTAGGAGAACACCACTACTGGCAATAAAAGGACAAAGATCTTTTGCATCCAGGTTTCCTGAGATCTGTATGGATTATTTGGGGTTTTTTCTTCCTTTCTTCCACAGCCTTTCCTTCCTATTTCCTGACGTTTGCTAACCAGCCTTGCACACCCCGGAGCAGGGATAAAAATTGTGCTTTCCTGGGAGAAGCTATAGCACAGCAGTTGGATGCAGCAGCATCATTTTCAGCTACTAAGGATTTCTTTTTCCAACTGCGGAAACGAAAAAGTAAACAAGCTGGGGGCTGCCTTGGTGTTTAGGCTCTGACTTTATTTTTAATAGTGCTCTGAAATCCCATGCTGGAGGAATACAAATGAAGGGGTGGGAAGGAGAGTCACTGAGCACTGGGCTCCTATAGATGTGCAACAAGGTTTTAAAGCCTGACTGTACCCTGTGTGCCCAAACCCAGAGGCAGGGAAAAACCCAAACCCAAACCCAAACCCAAGCCCAAACCTAACCCAAACCCAAACCCAAGCCCAAACCCAAGCCCAAGCCCAAGCCCAAACCCAAACCCAAGCCCAAACCCAAGCCCAAATGCCAACCCAAACCCAGAGGCTGGGGGAAAAGTCACAAATTGCACTTGGGGAGGTTTGGGGTGGATATTAGGAGAAGCACAGGGGCGGGGTGCTCTGCTGAAGCCCTGGCTCCGTCTCCACCTTTGGGAGGTTTCAAGACTCTGCTCGACACAGCCACGCTGAGCGGATTTGGTGGCGGTGGTCCTGCATCGAGCCTTCCTTGCACCAGGAGGCCCATGGAGACCCCTCCCAAGCAGCATTTCGCTGACCCTTCATTGATAACACCCACATTTATGGGTTGAAACATGCTGGTGTCCAAAACCACGGGGCTATTAATAGAGAGACTTCAGCTGATCTCTACTGGCGTAATCACCATCTGAGTCTGGCCTCGCGGTGAACATTAATCACTGGCAAGTTGCTGCGGCGTATCAACTTTAACGTGGGTTGTTTGCTTTTCTCTAAGTGTCGGGACATCCCGCAAGCTCCAGCTGCTCATCCCGAGCGAGCTGCCGGGAGGGAGCGGCCAAGGGCTGCTGCCTTCACCGATTGCAACGATCTCTGCTTTTCTTCCTGCCCCACCGCAAATCCCGAGTAAATCTGTTGAGACAGCACAACTTGGCATGAAGTCCGCATTGTTTTTTGACCAGATCAGCAGTCTGGAAACTGGGTCAATTTTTCTAAACATGTGGTTTAGAAATGTGTTGTTTCAAAGGATGCTATCCAATGGTGTGAGACCAAACACTGGATTTGTAGTAAAAAGAGCTAAACAACAACAACAACAAAGTTCAACGCTCTCTATAAACACCGAGTCCGTGGGACACCCTGACAAAGTAGGGAAATAGTAAATTTCCTCTCTGTATTTACGGAAACTGAGGCACAAAAAAAGGAGTCCAAAGCTGGCTGGAGAATCACAGATGATGCTGAAATTTCCCAGCTACAGAACAAAAGCTGATTTCTCTCATCTTCACAAGTTCTTACAAATATAACTATAATAGGGATTTTATTTTATTCTCTCACCCAAACTGCAGTATGAAAATGCAACTCCAGTTGTTATTTAGGTAACACAGTCAACATTAGAAACGCAGGCTGCATCTGCCCTAAGTAATATATGGAATTTATCTGCATGAAAGTAGCAGGGCAGGGCTGAAAACTTCGGTTTTAAATTATGTCATGGGTTCCAACTTACTTCGTTTGCCCTCCATCAGATCACCAGATGCTTCTGGCTTTGTTCTCTTTGTATCTCACAGCCTTATCTGTTCATGGGGCCAACAGCTCCCCGTTTCCAGAGGGGCAGATGCCGATGTCCCCCCCCAACCCAAGGCCATGTAAGTATCGCAAAGAGACCCCATGGGAACAGCTCCATACACCCCAGACTGATATTGCACCAGTAGATCTACAGGGAAAAGACTGTGATTACGGAAGGCCAAAGACAGCCCTTTTGAATACTAAATCTTAATTTTTTGCTTTAAGCTTATGCTAAAACTTTTCTTCAAGATGTTGAGTAGAAATGCTCAACCTGCTCCCGGTATTTTATCCACCCCAGTCAAGCCTCATCACCTATCTAAAGATTATGGGTTTCTAATGGATTTGCTTATAATTTTAACCCGTTCAATATTTCTGGTGAGTAACACTTTCGGGCTGTTCTCTGCAAGCGTTTAGCCAAGTGGTGAGTACCTGAGCTGCAAAGCTGGTCACCCACACCACCCCATGTCCTCTCCTGCCCAAATATACGACATAGTGTGACCCCCCCAAGTGCTGCAGACCACTGCTGTGACTTATGCAGAGCATTGGCCATCTGCGAGCGGTCACCCAGGGGAGGGATTTCACCCCAAAATACCGATTCATTTCCTCCTGACCACACAGAGGGTAACCACAGAGGACATGTCAATCTGTGGATATGTAACTGAGTTTATTTCCTCCTTTTCCCCAGTAAACAGCTTGATGAATTTTTTATTTGGTGCCAGCACAGGGCTTGGTGATGAACCATAAAGTCAGACCCTGCTCCTTCTCTCCTCCACCTCTCCCCAAGAGCTTATTTTAGGGACAAAAACGGCTGATTTAGGCCTGTGGCTGACAACACGTGTCTGCTCTGAGCCCCTCTGGTGTTGCTCACAACAGGAAATTAAAAAGTTAAAACTGAGGCCAAGAGGGAGAGGCAGCACAGGATGCTGCCCGCCGTACGCACGCTGCAGGGGGCCGACCAGCAAAGGCCTGACTCCAGCCATCCAGAGTTGATGTTCAACCCTCAAAACTCAAAAGCACGAAGCTATTTCCTGACACCAAAAGATGGGGAAGACAAAGGTCAACACCCCTTGTAGGAAGCATCTTTTAATCTTATCTCCTAAAAGTACTTTGAGTTTGATCTCCCCCCACCACACCACACGTCTCCATATCGGGCAGTCTTCCACGCTGACTAGTGATGGTCATTTTGCCTCGAAAGTCGTTGGTTTCTCGCTAAGGCAAGAGAACAAGAGTCACCTCCTGAAGCTGCAAAATAGTAAATGAATCAAAAAAATCAGAAGCAAAACTCCCAGCATGAAGTTTGACGGGAATTGCTGTACTGGATCAGAGCGATGGTTTGGCTCTTCCAACCCTTGTGCTAATCACATCTGCAGTAGATATCCCAGAGGAACATGCCAGAAACCAACAAAAGCTAGAGGGATCACTGCAACTCCTCAATAACCTGCCTATGAAGGAATTTCATCCTGTCAAACCTCTTTATTCAGATTGGGTTTAGCTGAATATGTGTTATCCGTACAGTCACACAAACAGTCTTTAGCTTAGACAACAACCTAGAGAAGATAGCTCGTAGCCTGACTCACAGGACGATGGGATAATTTGGAGGAGACCATGGGAGGTCTCCAGGCCAACCTTCTGCTCAGGCAGCCTCAGCTTCAGGGTCAGACCAGGTTGCTCCAAGCTTTACCCAGTTGGATCCCGTAAACCTCCGAGAACAGAGCTGGCCAGCCTCCCTGGGCTGTTCAAGTTCCACCATTTGACCATCCAAAAGGGTGAAAAATTGTTCGTTTCCCTTTATGAGCATCTGAATTAAGTGACCATGAAACCAAGAATATAATGAACACCCCTCTATGATCTGACTAGCTGAGATGGGTCAACCTGTGTACCCGAGGGCAGCAGAAAGTCCTAGAACTTATGTTTTCAGCAGAAGTCTCCCCAAAACAAATTATATAGCAATTACACCACAGAGCACTGATTGGTTTGCTTCATTCCTCACTCTTGGATAAAGCTTCCCTAAAATCAGGACTGAGATTACAGGCTGGAAGGAAAGCACCCTTGAAAACCCCCAAGCATTACCTCAATCTTCAACCACCACACAAGAAATGTGTAGGTCCATGGTAAAGCCAACAGAGCTCACAAAATTAGTAACATTTAAACTTCAGAAGCAAAGGTTTCTTGAAGTGATCAGAACCTCATGACTCTCTGTGCTACTATTTCTCTTTCACAGACTCAAGAAATAGCTAAAAAGGATAAGAACTTACTATGAAACCAGGCACAAGCTTGCAAACAACTCCTGTCCTCTCCTCTCCTCTCCTCTCCTCCTGCAGACAGCCTTGGGTGAACTCAACCTCACCTTCATTAGCTGCATCTCCTCCTACCCCTAACACCAGGCTGGAGGAAAAATTGCCTCCTCCCCCAGTCTCCTCCCTATCCATATATCTTTTTGCTGCTTGGAAACTATTCTTGCCTCAGGCCATGCAAATCACAAGATTATCTGGAACTGCATTCCTCAGGCCTGACCAGGAAGAGGTGGGAATAGTGCAACCCCCCATCCTGGAAAAGCACCAGAAACCCAAATCCCTCCCCTCAGTTTGGAAATCTATCCCAGCTTTCCTCATACTTCAAGCTCTGCCCACAGCACCCTGGCACCAGAATGTCCTCGCTGATGTCAGTTGTTAGGTTTCAGAGTTAACGATCTAGCAAGATGAATGGATGAACTTGCTTTTTACAATTAATTGAAAACTTAAGTGCTGCAGAAATTGGTAGGTCCCACCATGTACTTAACTCTACCCAACGCTGCTCAGTGCATGGCTAACAGGAGACAGTGGAAGAAAAAGAAGCATAGAAGGACATTAACAAAAAAAAAAAGCCATTTTATTGAAAATGAAATTCAAACTTCAAATTAATATTACAATCATGAGAAAATGCCAAACAATTCAATTTACAGTTGCAACATACAATACAAATAGTCCCTTTGAAGTTGAAGTAAACTGATCCACAATCATCGTCTGTGGCATAAAGCAGAGTGTGTTTGTACAATATGTGCATGAAAAGCAAATCTCGGGTGACAGCATTTGAAAAAATAAAAAATTAAAGCTTGTATTTACACAAAATGCTACAAATATTTTCCAGCGGAAATTCAAGACTGGTAAAGCATATTTAACAACAACAACAAAAAAAATTGGAATGTCACTCATATTACCTAAAACAAAAGTTACTGTAAAAATATGGTTTTGGCTGATATACTTAAAAGTACTGCATTAAAAAAAAAAAAAAAAAAAAAGCAAAGAGTTATCTGTAAACATGGAAGTAAACAAACATCTAAAAAAGTTCTCAGAAAATGTTAAAATGAAATGCATTCTATTTAAAAACAACAAGAAATTCAGGGGTTCAGAGAATGGGGCTTCTTTGAGCTCATGGCTGATCCAGGTTTGAATTATTGCTTTTGCTCATGGCTTGTTGGCCGCGTGCAGCCCGGCGCGGGGCTGAGCTTTGCTTTGCTAAATGTGAAAGTGCAAAATTTTCCCCACTCGAGATGGTACTTGTGGAAATCGGTAAATCTTTGCTCTGGGGACTGCTGGCAAAAAAAAAGTTCAATGCTAAGAAAGACACAGCAGATGGTCTTTTATAAAGAAATGACAAACGCCACACGAATGATGCTGTGGGTTAAAGAATTTGCTTTGCTCATCCCTCCTGACCTGCTGCCCCCAATCTGCTTACCCTTAGGAGAAGGGAGAGGAGGATTTAATCCTCCTTTTGGCAAAAGGGACATTGTGCCTGTTGTGCTGGAAGTAAATCTTTGGTAGGATAAGAGAGGCGGAAAGTAAAAAAAAGGCCATTTTTTTAAATCTTTAAATCTATGACCGGTGCCAAAGATTGCCACTCAGCGAAGGGAAGGGCTGTGGAACCTTTGAGAAAACTCCTTTCTGTCGATGCTAAGCACCTTGCAAAACATCAAATCATCTGATAGGCTTACCTACATAGCACCGGTTGGGGTTTTTTTTTGGTGAGAAATCCTGATTCAAGAGCATTTCCAAGTGAACTTGGAAGCATTTCCCAAAATTTCTGCTTCAGTCTGTCCAACTCCCTCTGTGACCAGCCTTGATGTACCGGGAGAGGTTTTTCTAAGGCACCAGGAGGGTTCAGGAGCACGGGGGTCTACCGAAAGTCAATGGGCTGGTGCTCATCCATCCATAGGTACTTAGAAAATCCTTTCCTTGCTATCTGAAGCAGGCAGAGCCAGACACCTGCCCACATGGCCAGGGAAGCCAGGGACACAGATCGGGCACATGCGCCTCAACCAGGCGGAGAAAACGTTTTCAACGTCTGTCCCTAATGGTCCAGTTGAAAAAACGCGGGGACACAAACAGAGTCCTGTCGGTACTGAGCAAAACAAAAGTCTGGTCTGTGCTGGATTTATCCAGAAACAAAAACCAAGTGCTTGAATTTTACAACAAAGTCTTTAAAAAAAAAAAAAAATCTGGGTTGCTGCCTGCAGCCACTCTTAACAACATTTCAACACAAAAGCACCCTAAAAATTACTTAATATGCATACAGTAAACCTTAAAAAGCCCTTCTCAGCAATAACAAATAATGTACAAATATAGTACCTTTTATTAAATAGGAAACAGCTTGCACTGGCAGTACATCTTTTTTCTCTTGCTTACTAAACAAAAAACAAAACTGAAATGTGTAACCAGACACTGGCTTTTTAAGTGCTGCTGAGACTAACAAACGTATTTTACAGTTACAAATAAATGGACAGTGGTATGCTTCAAGCTACCACAAACCAACAATAAATAGAATCAATTACAGCTTCCATCTTTGAAGGAAAACTAAGTATTAGAAGAAAAAAAAAAAAAGTGTCTTACTTATACTTTAAGCATACTTGGTATACAACCTTTAGAAGGCAAAGACTTAATTAATTATTATTTTTTTAAGAGCACGTCATCACGCAAATTGGAGGGATGTGCCATGCTAATGTCAACTCATGTAACAGCTTCGCTATTAACGAGCGGTGACGGTGTTGTCTGGCTCTGTATGGCTATGCCCACCACTGATTTATTGCGACACTTTGGAGGTAGCCAAAGGACAGCCAAGGAGAGGTGTGGTGGCCACCAGCCCCCCGAGGAGGCTGCGGACGGCGATGGCTAAGGCAGGGGAAGGAGGGAGCACTGGCAAACTCCATCAGCATGCGCTGAACATCCCACTAAACCAGACTTAACTGCTGGGACGGCAGTTCAGCTCCCACCGCATCCAGCCAACGCCGTGTCACCTCCCTGTTCGCCGTAGCAGCCCTGGGCTGGGCAAAATTTGGCCTCCTCTGCTGCAGACAGGTTGGTTAAGGGTTTTGGGTGCCATCTGCTCTCCCTGTATCACACCTGGGAGAGCCAGGGTGGCTCTGAAGGTGTGTTTTTATCTTCAGCGTTTGCAGAGGTGGGTATTGCTGCCCTTGTGCTTCTCTCTAATATGGCAACAGCCACATCGGCTTCCAAGTCAACACAGCATCCTCATGGCTCTAGCATTTAATGCTAACGGACGGTGATTTGCTACCAGGCAGTTTCTGTCTCAAGTTTTGAACTTTTTTTATTCCATCGAGTGGGCTGAAATTGCAAGTATGGGAAACTGGGAAAAAAAAGTTTCACAAATTCTCCCTTAGTCCCATTTCTGAGATATTTAACAATTCATTATTTGTAAAATACAGGCTTTGAAACAGTTTTGATTTTTCTTTGGGGGAAAAAAAAAAAAAAACCAAACCCTGACAAAATTAAAATCATGCTGTCAAACCAGAACATTTTAAATATGAATATTTTCAAATTTTGAAGTTCTGAGAAAAATTCTGGGAGAAGAAGAAATTAGGGGAAGGGTGGAAAATATTTCGTCCTTCCTACCATTTTTCCAGTGTCTCCACAACTACTGATTAAAAGGCAAGACTGTGTTGAAGGCAACCAGACAGCTAATAAAAATATTTTAAACACAATATTTCCTTCATAAGTTATATAAAAAAGGTCCTACATCGAAAATCATTTGATGTGGATGCATTTGGGTTGAGTTTGTCATTTTTAAGTCACATTGTAAACTGGATCACACTGGAACTGCTTTTTGGAGTTGGGTAAAGGTTTGAGGTCTACACCATTGCAGAAATGTAAAAAGTAAAAAAACCCACCACTTTTAGAGACCGAAGTCAATATATCATTACATTAAGAAACGTTTAAAGGGTCCAGATGTCATTAAATAATTATAAATATTCTTTTAAAGTTATATGCTGATTCATGTTAGCAAACAACCTCAAATTTTACACATTTATAATTTAAAAAAAAAATAAAAAAGAACATAGCCGAACACAAATACTATGTATACCATTTTGGCTCTAGTAATATATATTGCCATTTTCATATTTTGCATAAGTAATAATATTTTACTTTTTGTTTTTAAAGGTTTTGGTTGTTATTTTTGGTTTTTTTTGGCTAATCGAAGGCAAAATGAACGGATACAAAAGCAAAAAAAGAAACCCCAGGGTTGTCTAGCCTAACTTGAAGACTCGTTAAGTACCCAAAAACAAACCAAAAAAAGCAATGAACACAGAGAAGTTCCAACTGTTATCTGCAGCAAGGCTTGGACAGAGTTTTTTTTTGGGACAGCTACTTTCATCTGAATGTATCATGACAAAATGGAAGCAACTCGATCTTTGCTTTCTTTTTTATGTGCACCAATACAAGCCAGTTGAATTGCACTATGGGTGTGAAGAGGGTCCCATACGTTGTATGATTGCAACTGTATCTGGAGTTCATGGTTTGGGTTTTAAAAAAAAATAAAAAAATAAAAGGGAATGCAGCCTTTGCCTTGCATCACCATGTTTCTCCTGATAGCCGGGGAGTCTGTTCTCTCCTCATTGGCAAAAGAACTCACTAGTTATCACAACCAGCTAGACCCGGAAAAAAAAAAAAGAAAAAAAGAAAAAAAGAAAAAAAAAGAAAAAGAAAAAAGATGGGGCTGATATTTTTTGTGTGTGTAAAAAGTACATTTTTAAATATAAAACAAGGCAACATGGTTCGAAGAAAAAAAATAAAAATATGTGCTTTGATCCACATAATCTGAAACATGGGTTGTGGTGTGTTGGTAACTCTTGTGTTATTTATGGCCGTTATCATCCCATCTACACAGTTGCACATATCAGTAAAATCTTTTTTTTTTTTTTTTTTAAATAAAACACAAAAACAGGCACTTCGTAGTTAGTCGACCGTTTGTTTGGTTTTTTGTTTTGTTTTGGTTTTGGTTTTTTTTTGGCTTGTGGAGGGAAGGGCAACACTACAAGAAAAACTCACACCACTCATCCATTCTGCCACTAGAATTCAAGACGGTTGGGGAGCTGCTGTGGCTGCCATCCGCCTCCACCCCATCACTCTGGTTGGGCAAGTTAGGGTTTAACAGCGTGCTGCCGTTGGACGTGGTGGTGCACGGAGGAAGCATCCTGGAGGGGGAGCGGTCCCCTCCTGGCACCATGGGGAACTGGTATGATCCTGACGAAGTGCCATAGTAGAGATATGGAGTGCTGCTGGTCTGGAAAGGTCCACTTTGGTTTTGGGAAGAGCCGGGGTAGGGTGGTGGTAGGTAGGTGTGGTAGTGAGTGGTTGCGGACATACCCAGTGACATGCCTGAGGTGACTGGCGGTGTATAGGTAAAGGTGGCTGGATAGTGCATTCGTGGGTTGGAGAAGCGGCTCTCAGTGAGGGATGAAATGCTTGTGAACTGCCTGGGATCTGAAAATGGGCCCAGCTCTGAAGCACCTAAAAAATTATAACAAAAGACGGGGGAAAACAATTCTGTAAATACCATTTTTTGTATCAAGTGATGATAAGAATTTTATTTTTTCTATGAAAACCCATTTCTTTCTGGCCCCCAAGAGAACAGCAGATCATATCAAATCATACATTGCAAGGCACAGAGTCATACACCTGTCTTCTACAAGCGCCGGGCCAAGCTCATCCCTGGTCTAACTCCACCGATGCCAATGGAGGGAGCAGCATTGCCAACCTGAAGCATTCAGAGGTCAGGCCGGGAAAAAAAAAAATCACAAAAATCAAGAGATTGAAAAAGAAGCAAAAATCTGAGAAAGGTGGATTTGGAGTTGATTTGCCTTCTGGTTTCTGAGCATTGAGGGTTGCACGTCTCTGGGATTTTGCTATAACTTCTCAAAAAAACTCAGGTCTGGTTGCACACTAAAGCTGAGATTCCCACCTCAGCACATGTCGTCAGGAGTTGGGGTTTTGAGAAAAGCAGAAATTACAGGGCAACTTGTAATAAAACTACAAGAGTTGGCAACACCGAGTTAGTTGCACCACTGACACCAGGGGAGTTACACCGGGGGTGACTGAGCCCTTCTTCCTTTACATCAACTTGTTTAGGTGAGGGTCTGCTCAGCTACTTCCTATGGCCAAAAAATATTATTTCCTGCATCCAAGGATGGGCAAAGCCACTGAGCTGATAGCAAAGATGCAAGTATTATTTTCAGTGCAGTCGATGGAAAATTACAAGCCCAACACTCTTCTTGCCATTGAAAGAAGTTGTTTTCCTACGCAGTCTGTGCAGCCTGGTTGAAAAAAAAAAGACCACACAGTTTACGGCTACTGTGAACGTCTGGATGGTAACGCTGTGAATTGGAGTCTAACGCAAAACAGGGACGGGCAAACTCATTTTGCCTAATTTCTAATCCCACATCAAATGCTCCAAGTTTTAGAGCAGAACTGGAAAGCAAACGTTAGTAGCTTGGTGATCTGCTTAGGAGGCTGTGGGGTGGACAGGAGCAGGAGAAAGATGGTGAAAGCTCGCACTTGAGAGCAAGAAAAGCAGAAAACAAAAAGGGTGTGGGAAAAGGGACAGGGAGAAAGAGAAAAAGCCTCATGAAGAAGTACAGTGCAGGAGGGAGGGAAACGCATTGACCAGTATGCAGTCAATACATCATATAATTTTTTATAGAGAGAGAACTGGAAAGAGCAGGGTATAAATAAAAGGGAAAAAAATAATTAAATCGAATGGGCTCTTCCTGTGCTTCCCAGCTGACACTTCTACAGCTTTACAGTCCTCTGGATCCAAGGGTTGACCCATCTCTGCCAATCTACCGACTAAAAGGAAAATACAGCAACTTCTAGATACCAAACTGAAGTTCTAAACACTGAAACAGGCCGTGTATCCTCAATGTAGGATGCAGCAATGTTTTTCCTTGCAGACAGGATCAGACCTGCCGACACTGCTGTGCAGAAGGAAGGTCCCTCCAGCCCTTCTGCCCTTGGCCCCCTGGAGCACCCACCATGGCTGGAGGACCCGGGTCGCAGCCAGACAATGGTCCAGCTCACACAGCCTGAAACCTGGGGTTTATAACCCGTGGTCTCAAAATGTATTGAGTACAGAGCTTGAAAGGGGCAGGAAAAGCCCACTTTTAACTCCAATGATGATGTGATTGCTATTATCTTTATCTGGAACAGAATCGGTGACCTATGGATGAATGGGTCTGTCTCCATCATCAACCCCTCCAACCGCAGCACCGTGGAATGTAATATAACTTGTACCTTTACAGCAAACACTCTACTACTTGATGCAACTTCTTTCGTTCCCAACTGCAAACAATAGCCAGAGGCAATACCACCCAGATTCAAAGCTGTAATTTTGGAACACTATCCTTTATATTGTGAACAGGTCTGATATGTATCTGGAAGTATAAGGTTAGAACATAATTTCCCCAGCTGCTCAAAATACTGAGTTTCAATCTGCTACTGCTTATGCTCCTTTTTTTTTTTTCTTTTTATTGTTATTGCAACTCTCCCAACATGAACAGAGTTGCTCTTAGTTTATCCTGACAGAAGCTAAACAAGACTTTTATAATCCAAGGTAGAATTGGTATGAGTGTAAGGGTGTAGAAGAACATCACCATTTTTGGTTTCTTTGCAAGCAATTTTTTTTTTTTTTTTAAATAACAAACTATCCACATGGTTTTACACATTAAAAGGCACTCTTCCTTTCAGGGCTAGATCCAAATATGATCTGCATGGGTGCTGCCAGGAGATCATGGATGTGTCGAGTAACTGGCAATGTGCACACCACACGTAGGCATTTCTAACGTGGGGCTACAGACCTCCTTACATCCCCTAGTAAATCCACACTTGTTTGTTTTTACTGTTGCTTGTAAAGCACAATCCTATTTACCCAAAGGCCAAACAACCATAACCCTTTCTTATCTCACTCACGGCTGTGTCTGCACGGCTCCCGCACCCTCAATTCTTCAACCCCCCTTTTGCCCAAATTCCTTTCGCTGTCTCCCTAACCCCCTGCACCACACTGTGATTTGTTCCCAGCCTTTTCTATCTCCATTTTGTATTTTTGGAGATCAGAAAAATTCTGTTCTAAAGCCTCTTTTCTGAGTCTAGAAACTTTTCAAGTCACCTCTAAAACTCAGCCTCTTGCCGTCCTCACTGCTATGCAAACTCACTGGTGCACGTTTACCCTCCTCCTCCTCTCTCCGTGCTCCCTCCCTTTGTTCAGGTTGATTTTGGTTCTAACTTGCAAACCCCAGATGCATATTCATTTATATATGTTTACTTCTCTGCTGGACTGGGAAGATAAAGAGCTCTTCTGGGTACGGCACCCATCTTTGTATATCTACTTGTGCACAAATAGCGATGTCGATCAGCAATATAGCAACGTGACAGTGCAGGTAAATAATTTATTTATTCCTCTCCCCAGCAGGATTAAAGATTTATGCTAATTTTTCCTCCGTCAGAGCAAGAAAATAATTTGCATCTGTGAATTCCCACTCTCGTGACAGCTTGTATTAAATGGGTGAAGCGCAGATCCCCTGCCCTACATCGTGTCCACAAAATTGCGAAACCACACTTCTATAAAGGGAAGAGACTTTATTTTGTGGTGCTAGAAAGACAAAGACGGCAACAAGCACAGCAAGTGACCTTCTTTTCCTAAACAGTCTGATCAGCTCACCGTGCTTGACAATATACACACAGAAAAAAAATATTTTAAGAAAAACCCTTTAGATCTGAAAGAGCCGAGGTTAAACTGTTGTTAAATCTTCCAAGCTGATTCCTCCCTAACACAGCCTGACACTCCAGTTTTCTGAGAGCTCTGCGTTCAGAACAGAAAAGTGGCCATGCTAATATGCCAATATATATGCTAACATCCTAGATTCAAGAATACTGCTCCAGTGTGTTTCATATTTAGAATAAGAACAATTAAAATTCCATGTGGTTTCACTTATTTTGATGCAGAAGCCTCATTAAAAGCCCTAGACTTGGGTATCTGCCAGCAGCCGACTCCAATGGTTTTGCATTCGCGCTTAAAAACCAATTTTACCTGTTGCAGCTTTGCAGCTCGACCGTTTACAGCCAAACGAGCACCATGGTCATTGCTCTCTTTCGGTTTACAGATGCCAGCTAATGTCAGTTAATGTTCCTTTCTCAATTAATAAGCTGCGCTTGTGGTTTGCAGAAAATAAGGCAACAAATTTCTGCCAGGTTTACAGCACTTCAGCCCATCGCTTCCAATTATTGAAGATCATAATGCACCATGGATAGATTAACTCCTTGTGGGCATAGCAAGCTGACATCTACTTCAAAGGGTTACAGGATCATTTTATAACTTACAAATGTCGCAACTTGCTTTGTCATTTTATGTTATAAGTTCACTACCAAAAAAAAAAGGTTTCCTTGACTTATTGGATATGGCTGATAGGGAAATTTCCAGCACATCAAGTCAATGCATAATCATTGGATGCAAGAAAACAGAGCGGCGCTTTATTCGAAAGCCACTGAATAGCCTGTCTCAAGGAAATTCAGCTACATATAGTTCAATATATTTACCAGTAGCTAAATGATTCACTTGTGTTCTGGGGAACTTCAGTGTTAAGACATTTGCTGAAGCAGATATTAGATTTTGTGGTTTTTTTGTTCAATAGTTCAACTCAGGCTGGGACATAACACTAATTGATCTATTAAAATTGTTTTTTTCCTTCCCTAACATCTACGTCTATGAATTATATGTGCAGCTTGGATTACTTACAGCTGATAATATCGCCTCGTATGAAGTATGCCACACGCTTCACATGATGAGACGATTTTAAGTCTCTTACAGCTTTGCCAAACTTTAAACGTTCTGGCTGAAATTGTCCATGCTGGGTGTCTGTCTCGGGCTAAATTGTGATTTATGCATTTATTTGTTTTGAAAATTTCAGCTGAAACTCTTCTGCTGGGAAAAATATATTGTTTTACTAATCTTAAACTCTGAGGAGCCTTCCTTTGAAAAGCTGTACCAGTTCCATGCTTTGAAGTAAGGACTTGAACTTTGGAAACAGGAGTGGCTTTTGTATAAGAGATGTTGCCATGAAAATCCAGCCAAAGAAGAACAAATCTGAAGCATTCTGCCTAAAAATGGGCAGAAGAGTCTGTGCCCCTACAAAGACACTTGTCCAGAGACTGGAATGAAATCCAGGAGTCCCAATATTTTCTGCAAATATTGGCAATGCACGGGGACATCCCCACCCATCCCCGTGCCAGTCCCAATCGAGAACCGGTCCATCGGTGGCTCCATCCACTGCAAGGGCAGAAGCCTGTGTAAAAGGAACTCAGGGATGGTCTCTGTGGAGGTTTGTACGATATTGCAAAGCAAAACTTGGGAATGCGGGGTTATTTGGGGTTTGCTTTTTTTAGAAATCTGAGAAACTATAAACACAACTAGAGGCAAACAAAAGGATATTATTAAGGTTACCATGTGAAGAGGGAGACAGCTAGGAAATACCAGCGTTCAAGGGACTTCTCCATATGCACTAAAATACAGAATTCAACTGCAGGAGATGCTGGTCCTTTTACACAAACCCTCCTGCAGGCAGCACACAAGCTGACCTCCTGAGATGTATCAGAGTTGAGGAATCGAGCAGACCGTTGTCTGTATGTCCCCTAAATCCACTGCTGCAAGAAATCAGGAGTGAAGTGAGCAAGACCAGGGAGCCTCGATTATTTTCCTGAGAAAACTGAATTTTATATGTGTTTCTGCCACACGCCTGCTGCGTGACTCAGCTGAAGTCTCTCCAAATCCCATTTTTACTTCTCTGATTTTCTGTCCCCAGTAAAGATACCGGCTTCTGACTTGCACGTGCACTAGATATTCACAGCTGCAGCTGAAGCCAACAGGCTCATAGGTCTGAACATAAGGCTAAATAAAGACAGGAAAAAATTCATGCTGTAGGTGACACACAGAAAATGCACTGAATTACAGGACACCTTCCCGTCAGTCTCAGTACTCTTTTTAAAGCAAGTTTGTTCTTTCTTGGGAATATTGCACTGCAATGAACTGTATACAAATGCTATGGCAAAAATATTAGAGCACAGCTCATCAAGAAATTAAGAATTCCTTCTTCAGAGCAGAATTTAATGCTCTGCAATAAGCAAGGCCTGGGGAAATGCAAAGAACAAGAAGAAAAACAAAATACTATTAAGTTAGCACTGTCCATCCTGCGCGCTGAATGAGACAGGAATCCCGTGGGAAAAGTATCATGTGATCCTGTAATTAAAATCTGTAATATAATGCATAAGCAGAATGAGGCTGATTTAAAGTTGCACAGGCAACATTAAGCACTGAGATTTCCCAATTTCTGAGCAGTTAGTTTTGCAATCATAAGGACTGTTTGCAGCATGTTTGCATGGGGGGGGGCAGTGATTATTTGCTAACTCTGTTCTCCCCAAGCATCCTTCTGTATCACGGGGAGAGTGTTATTTCGCTCTTCATTTTGTTAAATTCTTGTCACCTGTCTGCTAAGAAGCATTTAGTGACTCACAGGCAGCATGATCCTTCTCCCCCCTCCTTCCAGGCAAATCTTTGATTCTCCAAAGGTGCTGTACCACCTTCCCTCTGGATGCTGCTGCGGGATGGAGCTCGGGACCGCAATTCCCAAACCACCTCCTCCTGTGCCTATTCCTTGCTGCAGCTGTTAGGTCCTGATCCTGCAAACTTATACTGGTGCTTAGCTTCCTCCCAGAGCTCAGGGCACCGAGCACGGGTCTACGTCCAGCAGGATGAGGGTCCTGCAGCGCTACAGGAATAACGCACAGGGCTTCTCCCTCCCTGCTTCACTTTTCGGATGAGCATGCATCCTCTGTGTACTTGCAACCATTTATCATAGGAAATGGTGTGTTTTCTAATGCCCTTTCCCTCCCTTTAATTCAGCATTTAAAAAAAAAAAAATCAGGGGAAAAAAAAAAAGAAAAAAAGTATTTTACACCTTTTTTTTTTTTTTTGCATTTTTTTTTTCCCCCCAGGTTAACCCAAGCAGGTCTCCTGATAAACAATAGCAGCAGAAAAGGTGTGAACTGCCCCCCCCTCCTCTTTCCTTCACCTCAACAAGGTGTTAACTTCAAGGCCTAGTTGGGACTATTTAAACTGCAGCATTATTAAACACAGCAGTCTCGCAAAAGTTGGAGGGAGGAAGGAACATTTTAACCCATTCAGAGCTTCATACACAACACGCAAGAACCTAATTCTAGGGCATCTTTTCTCGCCGTCCCTTGGTACCCCCGTTCACACAGTAAATGGCACGCTTGTGCCTTCTGGTATTTAGGGAACAGGACTTTGACACCTAAAATCCCATTGATTAATTTGCAGATAAGATGTTTTCACTGAATTTATGGCCCAGCACCTAAGCCCTTCGCTGGGAGAAACACCCTATAAATAAGGTAATTAGCAGCGACCATTAAAGCACCACTCGTGCAAATAAAGGAGAGTGTTTCCCAAGCAGAGCTGTTACATTGCTTAACAGCAAAACCAGGGTCTCTTTGCAATTCTCCAGCCTGGGCTCCATCATTACCTGCCCCGTGCCCTCAAAAGGGCTTTTCTGCTGGATGAACTGGGCTGGAAGAAGGTGATTTTCTGTAGGCACCAACATCCTGCTGGGTGACACTATGGATCTAGACACAGGTAGCTGCTGGCTGCAACTCAAGAGGTAGCTCATCTTAAATACAGAACATGAATGGGTAGAAATTCCCCTCGCATGTGGAAAAAAGTAACAACAAACCCCTCCTAGAGATGGACTGTTGGGAGCAGAAATGGAGCTATGAAAAAGCATCAGTCATCAGCGTCTCTTTTCTAGATGTTGCCTCTTGTGAAGCTTCACTTACACAGGACTCATAAACCTTTCTAACGAGAACCACAGGAGGGGGACAAATGGTCACATTACAGAAATACATCCTTGGCTGGCGGTTGTGACCTGCCACCCGTGGACGCCCGCTGCCCTGGTGTGATGGGGAGCCTCTGAACTTCTCAGTCTTTGCTGTCTCATCTCCGGGACATCAGTCTGGAGCTGTCACAGGTGAATCAGGCGGAAAGGAATCAGCAGCACATCAAAAGCCCCCTACCTGTGTAAAGTCTCAGGACATCTATGTGCTATGTTGGAAGCAACAATTAAATAAAGTTTCCTGGAAATAACCCTAGCAGCTCTGCAACGCTGCATGGCACAAGCACGCCTACAGGCGCCTATCGCTCTCGGTTCAGTTTTTTCCCTGATTTTTCTTGCTTGAATTTCAGCCACTGCTGTATTTCGCGAGCCCCAGCCGAAACGCATCAGAAGGAACATTTGAGGCTTTTCTTGGATAGCAACCTCAGCAGCCTTGTATAGAGCAAGGGGGTGAAACCGCAGGGCTGAGAGCTGCAACGCATGCAGGGCCATGGCGAGCGTCAGCACGGGAATCCTGTACAAATCCCGTGAATGGGAAGATAATATACATCGGGGCTCACAGTCTACTTTATTACTCTTTTTTTTTTTTTTTTTTTTTTCTGAAAAATGTGCCTTAACTATCCAGTATAAATATTTGTTTCCAATGTTGTCATGAATTGTACTTTTCCACTGCATGCTAGCAACTCAGAAATACCATCTGATCCTTAAGCAGACACAAAGAAACTGTTTTGCAGGGGCGGGGATGGGGGGGAAGCCCTTGGCATTGCTCTGTCATTTCACCCTTTGCATCCCTCTTTTTTTCCTTCCCCATCCACATTTTCCTTTCCAATCTCCTTCGACTAATATTCGTCCCCTCCTGAGGACGGAGGATTCCTTGCTGGTTCTTGATGAAGAGTTTTTTAAGAAGCCGGGAAGGAAGATATTCTTTGAAACTGGATCTACTGTAGGATGGGAGCCAGCACACAGGACACCGTGTCTTTCAGAGAGGGCCACACACATTGCCACTCCAGTCATATGACTTCTCTGTCACATCCTGAAGCCATTTCCAGCTCGTGTGCGAGTTTGTACTCCCATTTAGAAGAGGATGGGATATATTGGGAACACACATATGGAAACACTTTCAGGGAATCAGTTTCCATGAAATCCATAATGAGCCAAGTGGCTTCAGATGTGGCAGCGTGCCTCAGATTAGCCAAAAAAAAAAAAATTAAAAAAAAAAGAAAAAACAGAGAGGGAAAAAATATAAAAAAAGAAAAAGCACTGATCTACCCTTTCAGACCTTATTTCAGTTTCAAGGGGGGAAAAAAGAAAAAAAAACAAAACCCACTAATTACTTATGGCTACTGAAACAGGGAGTCACAAAAAAACACAACTCAGGAGAGCACT
>NW_010146148.1:0-6314 GCF_000699245.1 Pterocles gutturalis
CCGCGGCGGGTCATGGGGATCACCTGGGGACACGTCCCACCTGCCTCGCCCCCGCCGCCGTGCTTTATCTCCCGCTCCTAGTCAGCGTGGCGGTGTCCTGAGCGGCTCTCCTCAAGCAGTAGGGCTGTGTGCCTCACCAAGTTTTACAGTGGGTTCTGGTTTTTTAAAATATTGTTTTTCCTCATCAGATTGATACTGTTACCCAGTAGGACTGAATCACTTCAGACTTTAGGAACCACCCCGCCTCAGAGAAGGGGAAGTCAGTGACACCATGTTGTGGATCAGAAATGAAAAAGCTGCGTTAACGTCACAGTGGCAGCTGATTTTCAACGTCCGGCCGAGGGGACACATCCAGCTGCAGTGCTGGGTGTCAGACCTCCCTGTTCCAACCACGCAAAGTCCCTCCCTGAACACTCAAAGCCTCCCCAGGACACCCAAGGCACCGCAATCACAGTTTATTGTGCTACTGACGTGTTTCTGACACGTGCCATAAGGAGGAACAAATTAAGCCCAAGCTGTTTTTAAGTTATGGCTTAAACTGTTATTGGTTTAAGCTGGTTTTAAGTTATTTTACCTCTTTTCTCTAACCCTCGGGATGAATAACCTCAGGGATGTTGCAGAGGGACAGACAGATATTCTGTTTTTTCGGATCCCTGAAGACGCCACAACTAATGATGTTATACGGGATGGCACAAGATGCACAGGGATCTGTCAGAGTGGTTTGCTGAAAAAAAAAAAATGACAACTGCAATCCATGGATGAAGAATTGGGTGATTTCCTGGAGACACTGGACTGAGCATGAGAATTGCAAACTAAATAAAGTCACCCAAACCCTCCTGAAACTGTGCTTTCCGTCCCTCCTCTCTGGCCCTGATTGCTCTTAATCTTCAATGAGTCATTATCCTTCAAGAAAAATGCTCGCTCATTGCAGGTGTCATTGCTTTTGGCTCTGCGGCTCACTGGAGGAGAAGTAATTTTTGTAAACCTTGTTCAGTGTCTGGATTTGCATTTTTCATCTCTGTACTAATTTAATAGGTTTATCTCTTGATGGTTGCTAGCGTATTACAAAGAGACAATGCCATTAGAAAATGATAGATACGAAATTAAGACAGTACAATTCTGACATTATTTTTATTTATTTATTTTAAAGAACCTAATTCCTAGCCTGGCTTCCTAAAGGAAATGCAGCTCGTGCCATCAGCCTGCCTGCTTGTCTGTTTCTCCAATCGTCTGTCCGTCAGTCTCCTTTTCTCTCCAAAAGTGTGTTCGGAAACTGTACGCTGGTTAACTGCGGAGATACCTGCATATTCCTCTCTCTTTGCTCCAGCTCAGCTACCAGAAAATTATTTTTAAAAAAAACCAACCCACAGCATATCTTTCACTATTTCGTTTATCTGCCTTGTGAGGGACTTAGTGCCACTCCAGCAGCCTAAGCCTTTATGGCATGGAACACCACATTCACGGTCCTCATTCCTTGCTTGTGAATCTGGTGCTTTTTTCTATATCCAAGAGCAGAAAGAAAACCGCAGTCTCAAATCCTGCTCCATCCTCTCTTCCCATCGTCCCTAGGCTGCTCAAAATACAAAGCATTAGAGGATTTGATGATGATTTAAGGTGAAGACTAGGAAAAAAAGGCATGTGAGAGTGCCCCAGTTGCTGGGAGATTAAATTCTGCAGCGATGTATTAATACTTGATCCTCCACTGCTCAGTAGGTGCCAATGCCTCACGTTAGCAGGGCACTGGTTTGCAAACGGTCTTCTGCTGAATCTTCTTCCAGCAACTACTAGATCCGCTTCACAGCCCCTCTCTGCTTAATTTGGGAGGTTAGCAAGCGTGAGTAGTAACCAGCACTGTGACAGGATCACTAGGAGAATATAAATTATGTACTACTTCATGCAGACTGTTGTTTTTGACAGAGCCTGGATGTTACGGTTATGTTAAGTCAGTTTAGTGCTTCCTCTTCAGATCCGGTCTGGTAAAACATAACCACTGCGTTTCTCGTTTAAAGTGCAGTGATTTGTCAGTGTGTGATTTTCTGTGGCTAAATGATGGCTGGAGTACAAGGGAGCAGGGAAAAGCAATGCATAGTTTAAGATAACTGTAAACATATCCCTTGCTTTTCATACTTTTAAAATTTCTGTAAATATATTGAGGGAAGGAGGTAGACGAAAGGCAGAAAGGATGGGTGGAAGATATCCAAAGCAGTGTTTGAAAGCCCTGAGCTGATGCTAGCTTCGCTCTCAGTTGGCACCACAACTGCACCGATGTGTCTGTGCTGCTGCCTTCCTTGGCAGTGAGAAAACAGACCCGTTTTTTGTTTGAAGGAGACAGAAGAGGAAGATTCTCCAGACCATTCCCCCTCCTCTCTATCGAGCGAGCAGCGCCTTTTCATCTCAGGCCAAGGAGGACAGCTTCTGCAGATGCCTCCACTCATCTGAAATTATGGGGAAGCGTTCCAACAGCCTGTTGCTGTTCCATCTCTGCTGCGGCTGCACACCCTCTTCTGTTGGGAGGAGAGGGGCCAGACTCTCACTGGAAGAGGCTGCGTTTCCCCAGCCTAGGAACTGAAGAGCCCCAGCTCCTCCAAAGCAGCCTCCAAAGCTCCTCCAGACACCCCCTCCACACCTCGCTGGCCCGATGCAGGTGCTGTTTTCACATCCTAACTGCGGACAGTGGGGAGAGCCAGGAATCCACCCATCCCAGCTTTTACAATTCAGGATTCAGACTCAGAAAAGAAGCATTTATTTGCCCTCCTGCTCTTATGAATATTAAGACAAACTAAAACTTGAGTCCTCAGCTGTGCTTCTGCAACAAAACTCTCAGATAATAAAAGCTTTTGCAACTAAAGGCTGCCCCTTTTTCCTGACCCCAAGGAGTTTACGGTATTTTTCTTTCCAGTTCCTAAGAGATTCCTTTCCAAAAGCCTGCAGACTTCTGCAGAGACCCTCTTAGGGGCTGATGTAACATGACAGCAACGATTTGCAGTGATAAGTACTGCCGAAACCCTCCTGGCAGGTCAGAGGGAATCCCTGGCTCGTGCTGATGTGCAGGGACCCGCGCGGACATCAGCCAGGTACTCAGGGGATGGTTCTCTCCTTGTGAGGATGGGTGCTCCCAGGCCAACTTAAAACCAAACCCAAGCAAATCAGAGCACACCCTATTTTGGCAGGGGAGAGGTCCCAGCAGAGGTGCAGCGAAACCTGGAGACCAGGGGATCACTGGGATCAGAAAGGGTTTCCTCTGTGGCTCTGGATAAGTCTTTAATTGTTCTACACCTTAGTTCCTATGGGGGAATACCAATAATTATTTGCCTGCTTTCCTTGGGCAGGCTAGAGTTTATCTGGGGCAGGGACTACCTGTTCGTATGGTTCGCTCTGGTGTCGCTAATCCTAGCAAATGTCGAGCCTGCAGGAAACACGGTCACGGGTGAGGAGTGAGGAGGAGCACAGCCATTTCCACTCACACCACCACAGGCACAAAGATGCTCACATGAGGAATTATACAAATATATCTATGTGTGTATATATATCTCTATATATAGTTTATTTCTCACAATCCTGGTAAGAGTTACAGGTGTATTTGGAATCATTTACAGTTTCACAGCATATGGAGTGGCCATACAGCTTCTGATGTGAGTAACATACAGTGTGTAGAGAGCACACGTTTCCAACCCATCCACCCACCACTCATACAATGGGTTTTTCAAAGCTAATACTAGATTCAGCTACGTAGAAAGCCTGGACAATGTTAGGGTACAGCGTTGGGTGTCGTACAACACTGTCAGTCACAATGGGACAAGCTAAACTACTTTAATTTTCAATCTAGTATTTCTAGTCTACCTGCATTATTGCATTTATACGCTTTTTTTTTTAAGTCAAAGTAAATAGAATACTATATGGGAAAGGAAAAATTCTTGACTATTTTAGGATTTGAGCTGCAGCCCATACAAAGTGTCCATAGAAGCATAGACAAGATTATAAATTCAACAAGGTATAAATCAGCTGTAGAGCTTTGTGTGTAGGTAGGTGTCCATTTCCCTCCAGGAAATGTGTCTAGCAGCATATTGTTTCTGAAAGCAAAAAAAAACCCAAACCTGTATGTTGAACACAGGTAAATATGTGTAAGTGACAAGCAGGTCTGTTTGTACAGGGAAGAAACCAAGGTATCAGTCTGGAAATTACCGTCGTTTGGAAAACACCTTCAGGGGCTGACTCAAAACCCACTGGTGCCCTTGGGAAGATGCCTGTGGCTTCCAAGGCAGCAGCAGGCATCTCCCCGCTACCAATGTTTGAGCTTTCCATCTGACTTCTGAGGGCTTTGGATCAGTCCCTGGAAAAGTAACAGAATCCAAGCAAACCTAAAGAAAAAAAAAAATCCCCTGTAATCTGACTTTCGAGTTCCCTTTCTACAATTTCAGTTTCTCCACAAGTTTGTAAACAACCTGCACCTACCACTAGAAGAGAGTTGGTTTGCACTGGAGAGTTGAGATTGCACCTTTAAAAGGTTTTGATTGAAAGGGTCCTAACCAGTGACTTGGGAAAAGGCACCAGGTTTGAGAAGGGCTGCTCAAAACACAGTAAAGCCAAATTATTCACTTGTTGGTTGGTTTGTTTGGGTTTTGGGGGTTTTTTTGTTTGTTTGTTTTTTGTTTTTTTTTTTTTTTTTCTTGACATGACAAAATTGTATGGCACCCTTGTTCTTAGCAAATTGCCCCAGAAAAACTGACTGCTTGAAGCTGCTGTGGCAAATCCAGGGACACGATGCAGGTCTTTACTGTTGCAAGGATGATTAAAGATTCCTCTCTTCCTGCTGGGAGGTTTGGTACTGTAACATCGTACCAATGCTCAGACAGAAAGAACCTGTAACTTTATTCTTAGTATGCTGCACTGGGGCTTTGCATTATGAGAAATGAAAAGAACAACGGAATGGTCTCTGAATTTCAAGCTGGGAGCAACTGGAAGAGAAACAGGAGCAACAGTAACACATTGGTCCAAATCCTATTTAACCCAAAGCATATTTTTCAGCAATTATATAATCTGAAGAGCACAGTATCGAAGAGCAGAGAGCATGAGTCCCCAGGCACTGCATATCCGAGCATCCGAACAGAGCACACGCTGTCCCAAGCGGCAAGCAGAACAACAGCCCAGGGCAGAGCCAAACCCGCTTGTTTGGAAAACCAGCAGCTATGATCTCTCACACGGCTTGCAGGCTTTGGGTATCAGCTTATTAGCACTGTTAGTTGAATGAGATGTGAATTTTCAAGGCCCAGCAGTCTCGCATCACTTTATCAAATAACAACACCCGAGCAGCCCATTCAAATGGAAGAATCCTTCCAGTCTTCTGTGTCCTCTGTCTTGCAGCATGCCCCCGGCACAGGGGCCGATTCTTCAAGCCCAGCAGAAATGCAGGTCATTGACTTCAGCCCAGAGCCAGCTCTTGAGAACCTCTCTTCTCTGCCTGTATTTCTGGTGCTCCAACAACTGGAGGACTGCAGAAGCACCAGCTTCAGTGTATGCTCACGCCGTGTCAGCATCTCTTGAGCAGCCAGAACACCTCACCCCTGCCTGGCAGCGAGAGGCCACAGCTGCAGAGTCACTCGGGAAGAAAGTAGGAGAACACACTGCAGTAGGCAAAGCAGCAGCAAAGGACAAGCAATGAATCAGATCTCCAGAAACCAATGGAGTTTGTGGCAGTTGAAGATCTGGCATGAACAGCCAGCCTAAGAATCTGGGCATTGAAAAGGAAAGCAGATCACAGGGCTGGACTGCTGTTCTTAATGAAAAGCAGAAGAAGTCATCATAAAACCCCTTTGCTCAACAGATTAAACTCCTCAGGGCCAGTCAGTCGAGGTAACATGATCTGAGCTAACCGCAGCAAGATGCGATAAAAGACACAGAAAAGTGGTGTTGGACAGACCCGGCCAAGCCCAGCTGAATGGCACTTGGGGCATGTTCCAAGCCAGCATCTCTGTTAAATCGCAGTACCCTCAGCAGCACCTTGCATCATTGTCTGGGCTGCGCAATCCAAGATAATCTAGCTCCAGGAGACCAACTTTCTGTACAGCTACCTTCCGTTTGATGAACCTGGATTAAGCACCCTCCCATTTTTGCCAAATATTCACCATGACAGCTAAGACACCTTATTCTGTCCTTTTTGCTCTTAATGCCACTTAAAAAATAACTTCCCATTAATGCTTAAGTAGGACTTCAAATAGATAAATTTCAAGAGAGACCTAATCTCCAGTTGAGTGAGGACGGGAAAGGTGTTAAAAAGAACAATATGCCCAAAACAGTCACTGCAGAAGCGTGTAGGG
>NW_010146148.1:6345-8086 GCF_000699245.1 Pterocles gutturalis
GACAAATTATGGGCTGAAAACAGCAGCAATGTTTAATCCACAGCAGGCACTGCTCACATCGCCCTCTTCTGGCTTCTTCATCATCCGCAGAACGTAAATCCTGAAGTACGGGGGTGGTACCGCATCCCCTGGCCCAGAAGATCTCTGCGCAGCCTTCATCGCTTTCTGTAGCAGAATTGTCAACCGAGTGCCACTCCTAAGACCTCAAACGTGCAGGCGCCCAGGTCAGATCTTCAGCATCAGCATATTTCTCCCTGAAAGAGTCCTGCACGGCCTCAGAGTTGGTATTTTTTGCTTTTGAGAAAAAAATAGGGTAAAAAAGTTAGTGTCCTTACCAAAGCTGTTAAGATAATGATGTCACATGCTTTTTTTTTTTTTCCTCTGCGCTGTTTCTTCTGTCCTCTCAAGCACCGACTTGAAGCTTTCTCTAGAGCTGATTGAAATTCCAAGAATTTCACCTTTCAAATAAATTTTTTCAGTGCCTTCTTCCTTTTTTGGTTTGTTTCTTGAAGAATAACTTTCAAATCTTCAGGACTGTTACTTTCAACCAATTTTAATAGAAGAATGCTGATTTCTAAACCTCAGTGGCATTGCCAGGAGAGGAAGGGAAATTTTTAAGGCAGAAAACATCTCCTCTCACTAACTCCAGGGTTTTTTTTCTTTTAGTTACACTGTTGTTGTTTATCTGCAAATATTAATGTAGGTATGAGCAGGGCTGTGAGAGTGGCTGCCTCAGCTGATACCAGAAGAGGCTTTCCTTGCACCCAGCAGAAGGACTAAGGAATGTTTTTGTCAGTTTTTAAAAAAAAAATGAGGTGGCTTTACATTTTACAGTGACCTGCCATCATGTCCCCGGCGCCAGTAAGATCTCAAAGGCGTGATCAGAGCATGGTGAAGCCAATGGAAAGTTTCCCCTCATTTTCAGTAGCCTACGGATCGAACCCTAAGCTGTGATTCAGCAGAGACACAAACCCATTTTTAATTTATCACTCAACCTCAGGGAGCTAAGAAGTGCTTCAGGGCAAGCGACTGTTCAGTGCTGCAAGCATGAGCCCAAGAGGTGAACAGCGCCTGCAAGAATGCCTTCTTACCCTCCCAGAAAATGCTCCTACATTATCCTTTGGCTTCCAGATTTGTCAGCCTCCCACTGCAGAACTGTTGGGAATAGTAGGACTTATCCATAGCATATTAAATTGGTAGAAAAAAGCAGCAGAAGTGTAATCCATTTCATCCATCTTAAAGCTAGAAGCATCAAAAACCTTTCACTAAGTTGTCCAAGAGAGCATAATGACATCTTTATGTTTGACTGAAACTTATGGCTCCTTAAAAATAGATTGGGATCGGGTGTAGTAATTGAATCTATACTTTTGGTGATAAGCTACAATATCTGAAGTCAGTTTAGCAAATTTCTAATTTATAGACTTTATCAAAAGAGTAAACTAGCAATCTAGATCTCTTCAAATCCCAAGCACAGAATCAGATTAGTTTTAAGCATCAGTTCATTCTCCCCATGGAGATATCACTAGAAGGACTTCATACCACAAACACCACACAAAGAATAACATCAAGCAAATAACGGCATGTGCTCAGTACAAGAAAAGACAACTATTTATTTAGCACAGCGAGTTCAGTCAGTTAAACCTTCTGCTCCAACAAATTTAGTTTCGATCTCACTTTGATTCTGAGAGAGATGAATTTGCTCTTCTCAGCCTAGTTCTCGCTGGACATTTATATATATATA
>NW_010146149.1:0-57019 GCF_000699245.1 Pterocles gutturalis
TGTCCACGTCTCCAACAAAGATGTTAAATTTGCTTTGACTTGCATTCACGGACTTTGCCGGTGCTTGGATCAAGCTCCTAAATGAGAAATTTCCCACTGAAAGTCCATGACTGCTATTAAGATGCAGGTTTTTTTGGAAAAAAAAAATAATCTGTATGCAACCCTGAGTGTCCTCAGATTCACCTTTTCTTTTCAGTTCATATAAAGACTTTACAGGAAATATGAAGTGATTTAGTGCTGTGCAAAGAAGCCTTTCAAATACTGAATTTATAATTGACATATCAATGAAATATTAAACAAACCATTAGTGTTTCTGAGCAGGTTACCCACATGAGCCCTTCAATCTGCGCTGGATCATATCTCTGTGGTAACATATTAGGCTCTGGCTTATTGAGAGTGAAGAAGGATAAATGAGATACTCTGTCTCACTGGATACTGAGTATCAAAAAATGTTTAAGTGGATAAATACCAAAAAGAGATTTAATACAGCAGCTACATAAACAGTTTCAACATTCTTACACTGAAGTTTGAAATCACGGAAAAGCCATTTGCAGTGATAGCCAACTGATGATAATAAATACAGAGATTTCAGGGATGATGACATGGAAATGGATCATTGGAAGATGAAACAGAAGCAGGGGAAGGTTATACCTTTGTGTGCTTCGGTCAGAGACTTGTTCCCTATGTGGAACAGGCTATAGGATGCCTATGTGAAACCATGGAATGGAAGGAGGGTCAAACAAAGAGGAAATGATTATACATTCACAAGCTTCTAAACTTGACCCACTGAACATCACCAGAGAGATGTCACTCTTGGTGAATGGTGCAGCTTTGAGACACTTGTGGTCCCCTCCTCACATCCTGAGGAACTAACCGTGAACGACAATGATGTTCAACCATTGTCATGGTCCACATCTCAGTTGCATCCTTGTTGAGGGGTATTTGTTAGGGTGGGCTTCTCTGAGATGTTAGTTCACTGACGACCACATTGGTTATGTTAATTTGACAGTATGAAAATCATTGCTGCATATAATACAGGGGGATTATAGAGAAAGGTAACATAGTCAAGGAAATACCAGCACATGTTCTGGGGCTATGTTTCAGCTGGTTTGATCCCTACAGTTTGCATGTACCAAAGCTGGTGGCTGTTCCTGGATTGGTTGGGTGTGTGCAGAGAATAATGTGAAGTGACATTTTCCTACTGAGGCCAGAGTCATTGCTAGCAATGTCACAGCAGTCTCCTGCATTCATGTGACAGCTTCCCTGCAGAACAAGTGCAAAGGTTTGAATGCTTTGGAAGAGAGAGAGAGGGGATGGAAAAGCAATAACTAGGAATATTCCTGAAAGTGCTGGAGAATGCCGCAATTAAGAAAGAAATATTAAATAAAGTAGTTTAACAAACTATTAAGGGAAAGGAACAAAAAATATGAACATGAAATAGAAGGTAGTGTTTTTCTCATAAAAACTGGCCAAGAGTCTGTACAAGAGATCACAGGAAGTTTCTCAACATTTTTTTTTAATTGAGAACTAAAAACTCAACAAATAAATGTCATTTCACTGAAGTCTAGACTAAAGACACTACACTGAGGGGATTAAGTGGATAATCAAAAACATTTTGTGGTTTCTGCTTTCCCAGAGACCAAAAAGTAGGGACAGAGGAAAATGAGGCGGTAAATGAGCCAAACTGAAAAAAACCCCAAACCCTGCGGAAAAAGATGACTTTCCCATATCCTGCTAGAGGCTAACTGAAAGTAGCTAAGTGTTATGAAAGACAGAATACAAACACAGGATCTACAGCTGTGATCTAAAATCCTTGCTTTTCTTTGTAGGAATACAAATAGTCATAAGAATTTAATGTTCATTTAAGTAACTGTTACATTTTTAATATTTGACTCAGTACAACTCCTTGACTTTACTAAAATTGTATATGACACATTGGAATGAGAACATAAAGACTAACTGATTCTATAATGTAATGTGATTATTTAATTATTTTGATAGGCAAAATTAGCAGTAAGACCCAGATCACTGTGTGGCTGGAGTACAGAAGCTTTTACGATGTCATTAGTCTGGGATTTTATGCAGGCAAATTAACTTTTGAATAGCAGTGTCTTAAACAGGCTTCGCTTATAAATAACGTCTCAGGACCTACTTGTATAGTAAGGTGACTATTCAGATCTAGTTGTGTAATTTTTTGCATTGCTTCCCTCTAGATCATTGTTATCAAACCAAACATTCAGATCTCTGGGATGGGGTATGAATGGCACTGCCAGTAGTAGCAAGTTTTATTCCCAGCTACTTACTACACAATCTAGTCTTCATCAAAAATTACATATAAAATCACCCCTAAACACCCACATCCCACTCAGTGGTGACGGAGGCACAAGGCAGAGGAATATGGATTTTCTGAGTCAGGATCTGATGGTTTAAATAAATTACTTTGGAAAATACAGAGATACTGGGAGAATGGACGTGCTGTCTTAAGGAAGTGAATACAAAAGCCTCTCAGTACCAGGGCATTATATTTTTAGATTTAGTCCGCAAGAGAATCTCTTCTGTTTAATTCTTCTCCAGCTGGACCTTGTAAAGTGATTTCTCAGCAAGGCTTGTAAAGCACAGCATTGCACCAATCACATCTATTAGTCACAAGCACATATGGGTGATGGTACCTACATCAGTCTGTGGGAACTCTGCAGTCAGCGAAGCTATGTTTGGCATTTGGCTTGAATTGCAAAATCCTGTCACAGATGCTGAACATTAAGCGACTACTGAGAAAAGAGTCTAAAGCAGCTACAAATCCTAATGACAAAGCAAAATCATCTTTGTCTTCTTATCTTTAGTCAGACTAAATGATACCATATGATGAACTGCTCTAAGACCATTAAAAATAAAAATCTAGGAAAAATTTTACCTTTCTTAAATATTTATGCATAAATCATTAAGAAGGGAATCAATAATTCTTGTTCATTTGAAACAACTCCAGAAGACTGTCAGTTTTGAGAAGACATTTATTATATTTATTTTATTTTATTTTATTTTATTGTTTTATTTTTGTGTATTGTATTGTATTGTATTGTCTTGTATTTATTTATTAGCACTTTAGGGACTCCCAGAGCTGTGAGCTACTGATCTGCTCAATGTGAAGAAGGGATGTACTGTGGTCTAATGTCAGACTCCTTCATTAACCAAAGAACCTGTATATATTTAAAATGAATTGTTGTCGATTGTCTTGTCTGTGACTATACTGTATATCTGTATACACTAATAAAATAGAGATAAAATGCACATGATCTGGTAATATTATTGTTTTCTACAGTAATGGAAATGTGTACTCAATTTATTTAAATACGGCCTAAAATGTTCCACACAGCAGAATAAGAGAAAGAAAAGCTTCAACTTCCCACTAGGTGTCAGTCAATCTATTCCTCTGGCTAAATAGGCTCTATCTGCAGAAGAGAACCGAGAGCAAAATGCAGCTGCCGGCTGTTATAAAAATAGCTCTTTTCTGTGAGTACCAACCAGAAGTATTTTGAAAGAATGATCTCAAATGGGTGACTTCTGTATTTTAATACTGCCTCCACGTTTTCTTGTTTGCTTTACATTTTCCTTTTAACAGCAGTTAAGAAATACCCCACAAACTCCAAGACTGATACAGCTGATCCATGAGCAAGCAATTCCGGGGAAAACAGGAAGCAAGAAAAAGGGCAGGCTGACCTCACCTATGGACATAGGAGACAGTGCTTGGTTATTTCATGTCAGTCCTGAGGAGCAGCAGCAGGATTAGACCCTTTCAAGGGCTAGGTGCCTCAGATACCTCTCCTTGCAATGGAAGGTAGGACCCAACACTTTTCAAGGAAGCTTCAAAGCACTGAGCCTTTGAACCACTACTGCATTAAAAAAAACCCTTTCCTTGGGAAAGATCATGAGAGTGCAAGAAGAGTGCAGAAACATAAACCAGGAAATGACTGTCAAAGGGAGAAGAAAAGTCAGACGCAGAGAGAGAAGTGTGTCAACATGGATTTGAAAAGGGAAGCCAGCCATGACTCTCCCGTGTCACTGGCCATAATGGCAATTGGAGACAACTGACCATTCCTTGCATCAGACTTGGCCAGACTGGAGTTGCTGTGAGGGGGTGCAGCACCCGAAAGGTCTACAGGAAAGGAAAGAAGAATGATGGTGCGGAGCAAAACTCTTCAACTGGATGAAGTGAGCCAGAGGATGCTACAGACAGCACAAGAGGAAAGAACTCAAACAGAGCATTCTCAGCCCGGCTTCATAAAAATCAAACAGCCCATCTCTTGTGTGAGTCTGTCCCAGTAAACAGTTTCTGGTAATGTTTCACATGTGCAGCTGCTCTGAACAGGTTACATCCACTTGGCTACAGCTTCTTTCATTGCCTTCTGTGCCCAGGTATAGATGCATGAGTATGTGTAGATCAAGACTGGTAATCCCTGAGGCTCTATAAAACCATCACTCTGAGAGCTGCAGGGTCCTTCTACACCCCAGCTCAGTAAAGGCTGTCAGGGTACCTCTGGGAGCAACAAACTGAGAAAATATGATAAAGGGCTGTGATGCAGAAGTCAGAACTATTTATTAAAAGACGGCAGCAGCTTTGTGACAACAATTCTGTTTATACATATTCACCAGATAAAGGGTTAAAGACTAATTGTGCTCCAGCAAGATAAAGCTGGAGGAAATGGTAAGCAATGCCCATAAAGGTGGAGGGGAGAGGGATGGGCTCCCCAGCCTGCCCAAAGAGCTGTTTGTTTGACCTTTTGCTTTGAGTCTGTGGCTGCTGGGCTGTGTGATCTGGCAAAGTACAGACCCAAAAGGAACCACCAATGCAGTATTTTATCATACAGCCTGTATTTTCTACACTGGCATTGGCGTCAGTCTTGTCTTCGTGATCCCTGGCTCTGGTCCTCAGATAGAGAGCCTTTTTGCTTGCTGCTAACTTTTTTTCTGTAATCCACAGAGATATCTTACCCTGGCAGAATCCAGGTAGCAGAAAAACCCTTCTTTCACATGCTCTTCACTTCTGCTCTTCATTGATCTGTGTAGTATTTGCCAGGTGTACTCTTGTGTGCTGGGCTGCCTCTTTTCACTGCTGTGCATCTCTCTTATTCACCTAGACATTGGGTTTCTCCCAGTGGACACTACAGTGATGGGAATGTTATTAAAATAATCTGTTAGAGGAATTATTAAGATATATTTTAACATAACCCCTTCCTCAATCTAAAAATTAGGTTATGTTATTTGTTATTGCTTTTCTTTGTTGTTTCAGTATTGGTTTGGGGCCTGGCTATGTACAATGGAGAAAGAACAGAATATTTCTGTGTGTCTGTTTGTGCAGCTTTGCAAGATGGACAGACTCAGTGACAGCTACGAAAATCCTGCAGTCTTCTTGGTTTGCTCTTCTTCCCTCTGAAATACCCAGAGCCATATTTCATTTTGCATAACAAAAGATGGAGTGAATCAGTTGTGCCAGAGGAGGGGTAGTTATAAGAAAAGCAAACAGTACTCTTCTTGCCTGTCAGCGGTGGGGCTGGCAGAGAGGGCAGGGGCAGCACGACACCGGAGCCCAGGAGGTCCTGGGAGCAGCGGCAACGCTTTGCAGGAGGACCTGGGAGCCAGGAGTTCAGTGGCTGCCCTTCAGTAACTCTCTTCACCCATTTCACCTTGGGAACACCTTATTGCAGACTTTCAGTACTTAAAGGGGGCTTATAAGAAAGATGGGGATGGACATTTTAGCAGGGCCTGTTGTGATAGGACAAGGAGTAATAGTTTTAAACTACAAGAAGATAGATTTAGATTAGATGTAAGGAAGAAATTTCTTACAGTGAGGGTGGTGAAACGCTGGAACAGGTTTCACTGGAAACACTGGAAATACTCAAGGCCAGGTTGGACAGGGCTCTGGGCAACCTGATCTAGTTGAAGATGTCCCTGCTCCTTGCAGGGGGCTTGGGCTATATGACCTTTAAAGGTCCCTTCCAACCCAAACTATCCTATGATTTGATTCTATGATTCTATCTTTGTTCAGCTCAGCTTCCCTGCTTGTAAAACGAGAATACAAGCATCTCCTATCTTCACAGAGTGCTGTCAACCCCCAACACCAAAAGCCTTACAGTGTAACTCCAGGGAGTTGATAAAGAATGTTAAAATTATCTCTTTTTGCCCATGGTACTGCAGTAAACAGTGAGTTTCCCCACTGGATCAGACACAGGAAGACTATTCCCAGATTTGGAAGGACTTGCTCTTCGATTGCCAAGGAACATATTCAGGTTCTGTTGTTAATAGCACACCTGAGCTAGCAATTTTTAAAGCTATTTATCTAGTGGAGACTGCTTTGGAGATCACCAGGAACTGGTTTCTTCCATCCTTCCACTAAGATGTGAGTCTATGAAAAGCTGGACTGCTAGCTTATAGGAGGGTGTTTTCCTGGCAAGGTAAATGTGGGCAGTTTGGATCTGAATGTCATGTGTGTCTCAGGGGAGACTCTTCTGTATTAGCTGGAGGCTCTTGCTCAGCACTACCTTCCCCTCTGTCCTTCAGCTTTTTAATTATTTAACTGTTTAGCTCTTGTATACCTCTCCTTCAAGTCTTATACTTTTCTTCTTTAAGTCTGATGTGTTTCAAATCAAGGCCATACAAATTTTTCAGACAAAAGGTTCTTAGACCTTATTTTGTAGGGGTATTGCTTTGTGACACTGCAGGGCTGGACGAAGCAGCCGATGATGTCAGGACAAGCCAGGAGTGCCCGTGGGAGTCTTGACCTATAACAAACTTATGGGAACCAACACCCAACAAAATTAGCTGATTGTCTTAAAACTGCAATTCTACTCAAGACTAATGTTCTCAGTGCTGGAATGGGTGCTGCTATTATGCTGCACTCTCTTCCTGCTGTTCGCAAACATCCATGGTTTCTAGCTCAGTTAGCATTTCCTTGACAGAAAACCTGTCTGTGAAGTATGGGAATAAAAGTTGGGATATGCTGCAGTAAAGTTTTGTTTTGTTGTCAAAACTTTCACCTCTGTAAAATCATTCCAGAAAAAATGTTTTTATTTATGATGTTTATTTATTTGCTATTTCTATGACACGTACTTCAGAAATTTAAGATCCTCCCTTTGTTTTTCTGAGTGTATCCAGGTTGTTCCCAAGAAACAGTGTGACTGTGTACTTGTTTGAGATGGAGGCGTGAGGGAAGTGCTGGCTCCTAGCGCCTGTCCCCAGTTTAACAGATGGGAGCTACGGCTTTCCGTGTGCGTCTGTGGAGCTATGTTAAGTAACACTGTTTCCTATAGAGGTCTGCAGGGCAACCGCTTTCTCCTGCTGAGATGCTGAAATGGAAATGCTTGCTGGCTGTTTTCCTTTGAGGCTAGTGCTCTGTCTTCATACAGTGCAGCTTTCTAATAGCTGACTTCCAGTGAGCTTCTGAAATGTCGAGCAGCTGAAAACCCATCATATGCCTCTCACTGTAGGGCATATTGGCCACTGGACAGAATTACTGATCCTTAATTACTGTGTCTGTACAGACTATGATCTGCCTGGAGCCATAATCAGATATAAAAATGCTCTGAAATAAATCTATGGTCCATGTTCTATATTTATGTAAAGCCCTGACAATTGGAAGGCATGCCAGAACAAGTTATTAATGCCACCATATTTTTATCATGTGAGTATGACTGTGTAGTTAGTGATGGTCAGGGTTTCTGGACATAGCATTGCAGCCACACAAACAAGAAGTTATTTCAGCCAGCTGGTTGCATTTGAGAGTGAATTTCATATTTGCAATCCTGTGGTGAAAGGAACTCACTATGCTTGAGGAGAAAGAGAAAGAAGCAGCTTTTCTCAGATTTTTTTGGAACAACTGCACTGATTTAAAGACTCTAATTCCCTGAGGAAGCTGTGTCTTGCCTACAAATAGCCTCTGAGTTAACTCAGTGGGTTTATCTGGACTGGGATTAATTTATAGGTGTTGCATTTGACTCTCACAGGGGGCATATTTCTTATTCTCTGTGGAGCAGTGATGAGGAAAAATGACCAGGGGAGAGTCTGAGATACCTTTTAATGAACAGCTTCCTCCACTGCTGTTCCATACGCCTCGGCAAGCCTCCCAAATGTCCCAGAGCTAACAGCCAGAGGACAGTTGGCTTCTTGAGGCACAGTGTTTGTCTGCAGGGAAAGCAGAAGATTAAATTATAGCTATGTTCATTTGCCACTGTATGTGGCTGGTTTTAAATAATAAATCTTTTTAGAAGTTAAATCTAAGTAAAACTGACCGTGATCGCCACCACTATTGCAAAGCAGGAGGGACCTGTTCATGGTAGATGTGCTTCTAGCTGGAGCCAAGCATCTGTCCAACTTGCAGGTATCATTCCTACACCAGAAGAGAGCAGGGAAGTGGGGCAAAATATGTAATTGGGGTGTGTAGATACCAGTCCAAGTAAAGAAAGTTAGAAATATTGCTGTGAGTGAGGCTTTGTCAGGAAACAAGTTAAACTTAATGTAAGGTTGGGTCTTGCAGAGTATTTCCCCGGAGAAGAGCTGCTGGTGCTGAATGTCCTCTCCCATGTTTTCCTCCTCATTTTAAAGACAACAGGATTGAATCCTATGATGCTGCAGTATCAGAGCATGCACAGAAAAGTGTTAAATTCAGCTGTTAAAAAAGCCTGATGAGGGGACTGGTATAATCACTGTTCTTCTGAGGTCACTGCATGACCTTGAGGAAACTGATAGGTGACAGCCAAAAGCACAGGATGAGTCAATTTGGAAAGAGGTGCCATAAGAGTGATCATCTCCATCCGTGGAGCAGTAGGCCTAGGCTTATTCATGGTTTCTGAGAAAGAAAGTACGCACTTTTCCCCCCGTCATAGCTATATCATAGGAAACATGACAGCCAAAATGCCAAATTCATTTTTACTAGGTCCATAAACACCATGTTGAACAGTGGCTGACTCCTCAGTGTGCCAGTGTTCATGGGCGATTCTCAAGCACTTGGACATATGGTATCAGCAGAAAGCAACTCAGGAGAGAGAGGCTGTGCTGTCGCAGTTTGATCTCCCTCCTGATTAAAAGTGCCAGGGTGCAATGCTTGCCGACAACAGCAATACACTGAGAGGCAGCTGTGCTCCCTGAAGGCACCGGGCTTGGACACAAGTTACAATGGCTGCTTCTCCAGGCTGACAGAAGACTATGCTTGGCCAGTTTGTTGCCACAGTGGGTCTCAGTTCATCAGGAGCAGCTGAGCCATGGTATAGGGCACACCAGAAGCTTAAGCTTTCTTCTCCTCAGGCAAAAACAGTCAAATATCTTAGAACAGACAAATACTTTTTGACAAACCTGAATTTGTGGGTGCCTTGTTTAGTAACTTAATCTCCATACTTGAAAATAACTAGCAAGGTTTATTTATCATTTCTGATCAAGTTCTCTTCTTGTCCCAGCCATGAAAACTTCTGGACAATCCCTCCTGTTGGATAAACTCATGCATTTTAGGGGAAAGCCTGGTTGTTCAGAACTTGAGCTCTCCAAGAGGGTGATGACAGGCCCCTTACCTCCAAGTGTGGCTAAACATGATGCAATCTATAAGTAAAATAAGCCACCTAGTCTGAGCTGTGTGTAAGCTGTGAAAGGTTTTGCATCAGATCAGAGTGGGCAAAGGGAGAAGGAAATGAGATGCCGAGGACTGAGCCTGACCTGGCTGCAGTGCTGGCTCTGGTGGGATGGAGCAACCATCGCAACCAGACAAAACTCACAAGCAGTGGAGAACTGCTACAAAAAGAGGGCTGCAACAGCAGCGAATGGTTTCAGAAACTCTTGCTGCTTAGCCTCAGCTGCCTGCTCCTGTGTTCTACAGAGAGCAACCGGAACACCTTATCTGTGATATTGGGAAACATTTGGCGGTTTTTCGGTGCTTTTGTGAAATGAAGTGTGCGTCTTTAAATCACATACAGTATGCTTGATTAACAATTAAGGTAAACAAAGAAAACAGTATTTTTAGAGTGGTGAGACCTAGGGAGCAGCACCATAGGAAATATTTCCTTACAAAGGACATCTTGCAGACTGTTCTCTGTTTCATGGCTCGAAATGACTGCAAATACTATTTATATTCTTTATCCCAGTTTATGACCCCATGGAGCATGATAATGGATATAAAACATTAATCTGATTTGTTTAAAAATATTAATCCAATTTTTTTGTTTAATGGTACAAATCTGGGCACAACTGATAACAAAAACATACAGGGTCTTATCTCTTTAAGGAGATGGCTAAATGTGATGCCATTCATCACGGTGATAGGTAGTTCCTCAGGCACAAATACGCACATATCGCAGTCCATGCATGATGACGACCAGATCCAGCTCTGTTTTCTATCTGCTCTTCTGTGTGGTGTTATTGACAAAGAGCTACAAGCAAGGGCAAAGCAATGCTCTTGACAAATCCTTCGCAAATGTTTGAGTTGCTCTCCTGTGCACTCCTCTGACAAATTTTAAACAAAGTCTAGAAATCTGTGTTAGCCAGAGAGTACGAGTGTAGGCTGCAAATAAGACTACTGTCTTACAATCAGTCCAGTATTTTGTATGAAAGTGGATTTCTCGTCTTTCAGTCAGGCTAAAGCTAATGTCTGGGCAAAAGCGACCCTAAAGTTTGGTGCGTTGAGAAGAGCTCTTGTGAGCAGAGGGTACCTGCAGCAGCCCAAGGGGTTTGCGGGTGATGTGGTGCTTGTGCTGGGTCACGGTACTTGAGCAATGCCACGTCTCTGTCAACCGGTGCTGACTTCAGATTTAGTAAACGCTTTAAGGTAAATATCCATCTGTGGTTTCATCAGCATGATGGGACTCCTATGAATGGATGTTACCAGAGAAATCAGAATCATAAAATGGTTTGGGTTGGAAGGGACCTTAAAGATCATCAAGTTCCAACCCCCCTGCCATGGACAGGGACATCCTCCACTAGACCAGGTTGCTCAAAGCCTCATCCAACCTGGCCTTGAACATCTTCAGGGATGAGGCATCCACAGTTTCCTCAGGCATCCACAGGTGCCTGACCACCCTCACAGTAAAAAATGTATTCCTAATATCTAACCTAAATCTTCTCTCTTTCAGCTTTAAACCATTACTTGGCATCCTATCTCTACACTCCCTGATGAAGAGTCCCTCCCCATCTCTCCTGTAGCCCCCTTTAAGTACTGGAAGGCTGCTATAAGGTCCCCCTGGAGCCTTCTCTTCTCTAGATGCTAAACAACTCTAACTCTCTCAGCCTGGCCTCGTATGGGAGGTGCTCCAGCCTTCTGATCATCCTTGTGACCCTTCTTGGGACTCACTCCAACAGGTGGATGCAGGTGGATCCCTCAACCTGCTGGTCACACTTCTCTTGATGCGGCCCAGGACACGGGCGGCTTTTTGGGCTGCGAACACACATTGCTGGCTCATGTTCAGCTTCTCATCAACCAACACCCCGAAATCCTTCTCCTCGGGATTGCTTTCATCCATTCTCCTCCCAGCCTGTATTTGTGGTTGGGATTGCCCCGACCCAAGCGCAGGACCTTGCACTTGGCCTTGTTGAACATCACAAGGTTTGCACAGACCCACCTCTCAAGCCTGTCAAGGTTCCTCTGGATGGCATCCCTTCTCTCCAGCATGTTGACCACACCACACAGCTTGGTGTCGCCTTCTGTCAAATCCACATCTCTCCAATTTAGAGACAAGAATTTCATGCGGGGCAGTGTCAAATGCTCTGCACAAATCCAGGTAGATTACATCAGTTGCTCTTCCCTTATCCACCAATTCTGTGACCCCATTGTAGAAGGCCACCAAATGTGGAAATACTTCAAAAATCATCCTCATAGTCTTTTAAATCACTGTCTTTTCTTTTTTCCAGTTTATCTAGGCATTCTTTAAACCAGGTTTATCAGCTCTGGTATGTCAAAACTCGTTACTGTGACTAGCATGCAACACTGAGGTTGTTTTTCAAATATTCTAGTTGTATCTCTAGTTCCAAAATCCTTTATGCTCTAGATCCCTGTCACAAAATGGGGCTAACAGCACATCTGTTTCGTCTCTTGTCTATCAAAAGTAATTTGATTTAGAAATTCTTTGGAGTTATGTATAGGCAAGAAGTAGCTCAAAGGAAAATTTGTTCTCGGCTTGGCCTTTCATATTTTTGTTTCAGCTTGTCGCAAAACTTGCACTTTCAATTTATGATTACCAAAGGACAAAAATAATATTTTTTTGTTCCCTTGAAGTTCTGAAGTTTAACTAGGGAAACTGAGGCACAGCAGGCACAAGGTCCACATGGGAAACCAGACTCAGGGACAGGCTTAGACCATTCAAAGAGCGTGGGCTAAGTTCCCATTTATGACAAAGGTTTTTGGATTATCCATTAATCTCTGAGGCTGGGGCAAAACGTGGCAGGGCGGTGGGGAAGGAGCAGGTGGGGAACTGAGTCCTGCACAACCTGGGAAATACTCTTGCCCCAACTACTACTTCTAGGACTGGTTCTTGTAAGAATTAGGCAGAAGACAAGGGCAGAGCAGAGTGAGCTTGTTTGTTTAGACACACAATGTTTGCCTTTATTTCTCTCTATCTTTTCTAAGGGCCGTGACGGCACTTCCTTCCTTGTTCATTTGTGTGGCTGCCTGAAAGGGATATGTCTAAATAGGGGTCAGAGAGACTGCAGGGCAGTTTGCTTGTTTGTTGAACAATATGGGAAGAAAACAGAGGCCATGAAGAATACTTCCCTCCCCTCTGTGCCCTGGGGAACATTCTTTATAAAATTTGGCAGCGGCTCTTTCATCAGAAACAGCAAACCACTGCATAGAGTGGCTGGCCCTGGAAACTGTTTTAGCAATTTAACAAGAGAGGAAGAGAAGGCACAGGAAAGAAGCTTTAAAAAAAATAAAAAAAATTAAAAAAAAAAGAAAAAGTTGTGTGAAGCCTCATAAAAAAATCTCTAAATCAGTAAGATAGTGTTTAAACAGTAAAAAATATGTAGCAGCTTTCAAGGAATTAAAAAAGAAAAGCATGTTGAGCTTGCCTTTCTGCATGGTGCACTATAAACAGGAGCGCGATAAGTACCACGTTGTGTCCCAGATTGTGCTGCAGATCAGTTTAAATGAATGCTCTCTCTCTGACACTGACCATTGCAAGACTGTTCAGAAAATAGCACAAGAAACTTCCTGCAGGCTCTTGTGAAAAATATGTCCAGAGGTAAGCCCAAATGGCTAGTGCAGAAACTGAAGCATGAGAAAAATAAAAGGAACTTCTGTAAATGCATTTCTCTCCAAGCTCTGCAAAAATCCCACCTCTGAAGACTAGTAGTGAATTCCAAACATTAATGATATACTGAAAATTATTACTTCTGTAACAGAGCTGATGGTACCAGAAATCAGCTTGTTTTGCCATCTTTCCTCAGATAACTTGGTGCAATTTTGAATCGGTGCTTCTGGGCTCTGTCTCTAGCAGTAAGCTGGGGATATGGTTCTATCCAAGGCTAAAACTTTAGACCCTTAAAGCTCCCCAAGGTCTGCCAGTTACTTAGGTTTTTATCAAATATGTACCTAACAGTCTTACCCATGACTGGCCTGCTAAAACCTCCGTACTTGGCAGCGGCTGGGCCTCTGAACTCCATCATTGCTTTCAACAGGTCCTTCATTCCCTCAATGATTTTGCCTTATCTGGTAGGATGCTCAGAGCTTAGCCTTTCCTCCTTCCCCAGTCCAATGTGTTGCATGAATTGAACCTAGTTTGAGAACTGTTCTGCCTGATCTTTTTTGCAACTAATGCCACAAGGCGAGTGCTCTACCTAGAAGGTTATATGCTATTTTTATGTGCAACCATTTATTCTTGTCATAGGCTGGAAAGGGGAGGAAAGCAAATGAGTTTTTGCTTTGTTTTTTTTTAGACTATGGTTCAGGCATTAGCTAGAAAATGTCTACTTTTCTACTTGCTCAAGGTCATTCTTAAAAGGCCTCCAAACACAATTTAAGGTGTTTTCAGAGGCCTCCAAAGCCAAATTAGAGAGCTTGAAGACCAAGCACTGTGTAGTGTTAGTGATGCTAGGTGCACTGCTGTGGTCCTGGAATTCCCAAGTTGTTATGACCCCTTCAAAATGTGGTTTGTTTCCACTTTAACTGAATACTTGCCCCACGTTAATAGGAATATGTGTTCCTATGCTGCATGTACTGTGTGATCTGATGAAGAGCGTGGCACAGAGATTGGATGCCCTTGGGGGAGGAGAATCAGTTAGTTCTCATCTCTTCTGTCTGCTTCTCCCCTCACTGGGAGGTGGATGCTTCACTGATGCTGAGGGCTTACAGGAGGCAGCACCAGAATTTCACAGTTTCAGTATTCCACTTTAGGTAACAGAGCTTAGTGTCTGTAGAGGCAGGGCAGGTGCTGTTATCCATCTTTTTTTAAAAAGGTCTAGCAAGGCTTACAGAACTGCTTTTCTGTACATCACAAAGCAATTTTTGTTATCTGCTGGTGAACAAAATTGTTCATGGGTAGTAAAGTTTTACCATTTTCTTGCTTTTACTTGAGCAGTGATTTTAAGTAGTTATTGCTTTGTAGGCCTGTCACTGAGGTGGGATATTCAAAATCAATTATTATTTGTATTATCATTACTGAATGTTTTATTGCTTCTTGTATGCTTTAGAAGCCCTAGTTGATAAATGAAGAAGGTGACAGAGGCTTCAACAAGAATTTTTGTCCTGTGGGCAGCAGTAATAAGGACTGTACATTTGAGAAATGTTAATGGAAAAGATTGTAAAATTCCCTAAACCCTTTCTATGTTCCAACAAAAAAAAAAAAAGCATTCCTATAGTACAGTGAAAAAACCCTGTGTGTACTCTTGAGAGATTCTGTTGTGCTGCTGTGGTATGGGCAGGTATTTAGGGAAATGAAAAGAGTACAGACTGCTGGAGACTAAATTGAGTTAAAACAAATATTTTGGTAACTTTGCATTCCTTTTCGAATGTTTAAATGGACCACTTAAACTATGCTCTATTGTACAACTTTCCTCAGTGGTGGGGGTAAAAAAGTGGCCTATAGGAACTTTGCTAACCATACAGTCAGTATTTCTATAAACTTGAATTATAGCCTAGCTGAAGATTACATGTTTAACCAGCACACAACAATGCCTTGACTGAAATGTGTTTTTTTTCAACTGTTTTTGAAACAAAGGAGAATTCTTACCAGACGACCTGTTTTGCATAGGTGTTTCAGGCTTCTGTGCCATTAAACATGTTGGAAGTGTTCAGCCAACTGGGTCCTCTTCCTTTTAGAAGAACCCTTCCTCTATTACCCACACCCATCTTAACCTGGGTTGTGTTATGAACGTTAGCTACTGCTACTAGCTGGTAGCTAAAAAAAATGTCGATTCTCTGCAATGACACTCAAGTGATTTAATTGAGGCCACATTTTCTTGAAATTTCCATTTAATTTGCTAACAGTCTTCTAACTTCTCTAATAAATGAGGCACAAGCTCCCTCAAACCTGAGCCATCTCGGCTATACCAGCCTGTCTTTATGCTTAAAACAGACTTATCCTAAAATGGAAAATATTATTTCATTTTGCTCCCTGGAACACATACATAACTGCACTGGCACTTTTAACGCACTTGAATATTTGATTTTTGGAATAGTAATATTCTTTCATTCACTGACAGTTCTGTTCCTGAGGGGTTTTTCTATTTTTAGTGTTATAAAGTATTAAGGAATGTCTGTGTGGGTCAGGAGCAACTATGATGTTCAGACCTACCACGTCACACTTTTGTTACTTGAGATGATTGACTACTAGAGGACTGGCACCTAAAGAAGCATATGCAACACATGCTGTAGGGCTTTTTCTTCTCCTTCTGGTAAAAAAAAAATAAAATTGGAGCCTATAGAATAACAGATCTGATTCCTGCTATGATAGGGAAATTTTACTTATCAGTTACAGATCTTCCTGGATTTTGAGTAAATGTTAGAAAAGCGAAAGGCTCTCCCAGTTTTCAGGTAACCTCCCCAAGCCAGTTTTCTTGCTCTTGGCCCATAGTGTGGAGGCACTGCATCTTCTCATATAAATGGACGTCCGCTTCTACAAAACATAAGCAAACTGCATTCCACAACCTCCAACATAATTCTTAAAGAAAGACTTGCTCATTAGCAACTTCCAAAATAATCAAGTTACGTAATCATAACTTCATTTTTGACACAATATTGTTTCTTACTCAACAAGGCAGTGCTACTTGACACTTCCAGGTGAAAACAGGTGGCCTGTAAGTCTTGTAATCATGTCAAATAATGAAGAGAGGGCCTTTTTCAGGTCTTCATGATGCTTTATGGAAGCTAGTGCAGGAATGATGCCAAGGTTTTAGCCTGCCCAGTTTTAAATGACTTGCGCTCTTGCTGCTTCTCAGGGAGAGACTGTCCCACAGCCTCAAAGACCTCTTGCTGGGTGGAAAATGTCTTTTCCCTTCCTTCTGCCTCAAATTTTCCGTTAACAAATTTCTATCCCAACTTGTACACCCACTCAGCTAGTTTGAACTCTTCTTCTGTGTTTTTATGACCTTCCAGTGCTAGTAGACTTTTACTACATCCCTCTTGTCTAGTGGCCAGATTATGTGCGTTGACTGTTACATGCAGAAATGTACCCCTTCAGTGCCTTAATCTCTTTTGACAGAATTTTTTCTTCTTTGAATTCTTTCCCATCCTTCACTGCTTTTTACTGTCCCTGGCCTCAGCTAGGAAGTTCATTTTTTGCAAAGCATTCTCAATGCCTCAGGCAATACAGGAAAATATAGTAGGATGGTGCAGAGGGAAGGGGAAAGGGAGCAAGCCGTGCCTGGGATAGCGGTCAATGCAAAAGAGCCATGGATACAAAAGAGGCATGGATGCAAAAGTTGCATATTAGCATCAATAATAACAGTACTTTACCTTCACCTCCAGTGCTATGCTAGTCATCATTTTAGACACTGATAACTCTTCTTGCAAGAGAAATGATGTAGCTCTGGCCTGACAGATGAGAAGTAGTTGAAAGTAATTTTTCAGAAATGCTTAATATTTCCTTGCGTAATGGATGCAGTCAATGTCTGTATTGACAAATTATCGTGTAATATAGTCAAAGGAATTAGTATTTTGTCTTTGTGAATTTAATGTATTGCTCTATTAAAACAGTATCTTGAGTTCATTCCTTATGATTGTAAGACATTGCTTCCAGCACTTAGCAGTACATCTGTGTATGACATTTAATTTTCATATGTCTTAAGTGTAAATAACTACCTTTTATTATGTAGCCCGAGTCATAGATACCATTTTCACCTCAGACTGCAGAGGTACTGTTTTGCATAATTTCAAAGTCTCTATCCCAGACTGTCCATGTGTGTTAGTGACATTGCCTTCTGGCCTTTAAGAGGAAGGCCACTGATTATTTACAGCTTCATAAATATATAATTGTGTAGTACGTGACTTGAGGAATGACAGGACAACATAAATTCTTCCATTTGAATTTGCTAGAAAGCAGTACTGAAATTCAGCATTAGTGATGCTCCCAGCAGGCTGGACCCATGCTGCACTGGGGACACCACATACACCGTTGGCCATGCCAACACTCTGCCATGACTGAAAGCCCAGCCTGCGCCCTTCGGCAGCAACTACTGCTTAAAGCAGGAGAGTGTCTAAGCAAAAGCCAGCACTGCTGTGAGTGACACCTGACAAGAAACACAGACATGGAAACTTAATTCTGTTGTCCAACAACATGGGCATCTGCAAATGAAGGTGCCAAGAAAACAAACATCCATTAGGTTGAGGCTATTTAGAAGAGTAAAATTTAACTCATGTTTTAGAAATATTTAAGAAAATGCTGATTTGAAAGTAATCTAAATGCACTTTAAGCATAATGCAGAGTAAATCACTGAAGTGCCTGAGGAGCCTGTTGTGCTCAAAAATACAAACAAATCCATAATTACAGAGAAAAATAAATTAGCTCTAACTGTGCTTGTTCCAAGGGCCCAAACTTGTGAACAAACTTTTTAAAAAAAAAAAAAATGTGCAGTTGTTTCATTTTCAATATTGTCTTGGAAAGAAAAAAGATCCTATAAGAGCCAAACAAATGACAGTCTCTTATCAGAAAGGTTCTCTAAAAGACTGGTGTGTGAGAACTAGGACCATGACAGTAAGAGGTTCGCTTTTGCCAGACTGTGAAGCAGCATCCCTTGCTGCTCCCTGGGGAGCATAGTGGGAACCTATAATGATCAGGACTTTGGGATGTTCAGGCAGAGGAAGAATATGATGCTGTTGCTAACTGAAATGCAGCAGACCTCCTTCCAGCTACTCTGTCAGACAAGCCTCACCAATCAAAATCCTCTTTCAGATGCCCAAATTATATTTCTGTTGGCTAAGACTTTAAAAACTTTTTAAAGTTGCTTGAATTAACAGCTTTCTTTGGCTTCATTTTTCACCTTAGTCAGTGCGTATATCCTCCTGGCCTTCTCTTTGGCTTCATTTCACTGCTGTGGGTGCTTTAACTTTCTCCAATTACTTCCACACTTCCATTTTTTAAAGCAAACCTATAACTGCATAACTTGTTACACCCTCATTCTCTCCACAGAAAACAGGAAAGCAGGGAATTATTTTTCAGCATTGCACACTGCTGCCTATCAATTAGGAGTTTGCTTTAGTCCCTGTTAAATTCAAGAGGACTCTTCCACAAGACAGCAGCAAACCAGAGGTTTGTTCTTACTTTTAAATGTACGAATCCATTGACTGGGGAGTAGTTCTGTCCAGCTGTCTGCCATCATGAAAGCAGGTGGTAGCTGTAGGTAAAGAACTGGTGGTAAAAAAAATGCCTCCTCCTCTGGGCATGAGAGTGGAAGAATGCAGAATAAAATACAAAAGACATTATGCTTCTCCAATTTTAAACATTTAATAGTGCACTTATTGAGTATATTCTGTACAGACATCTATAGCAAGTTAAACATTTCCCTTTCTTTCATGTTGATCATAGTAATGTAAAGCACATTTACAATAGAAAACATACTTGAGGTACAAAAACCCAAAAAGAATATCTGAGGTATAAATACAGGTATATTTTAAATAATCTTTATCATGCTTTATCTATGTTTGACAGTACAACACTGTGGGCAAGTATACATGTTTACAATGTAATGGTATGTACAACATACAATTTTACAAATTCAATAGTGTTTGATGTAGAAGAATATACAAGGTTTTCCTACTCACGAGGAACATTGTTACTGGAAGTACTACATTATTTGCCATAATAAAAAAATCTTCATCAAAAAGCTTAAAATAATACTGACAATGGTAACAAAGCCTCAGTCAAAATTCCATCTTGCAACTCATTCATACCCTAGCCACAAAATACATTTATCACTTAATACTGCACCTCTAAAGCAAATCTTTACCTTTACAGTAAAACCTACAGAAAGGCACCTTTCCAGAGGACCTCAAGACTTCCTACAGTTCATACAAGTTGATTCTCAAGGAGAGGGCAATGTCCCAAAGGGCTTAAAACCCAACAAAAACCAAGACAAAACTGTACCCTCCTCTCTGCCCCAAATATAAGCCTTCAAATTGCTCACATCCAGGTTCTGTTCATGTTAACGTGCAGCTTTTAGGAAAACAGGCAAAGGAGGGAGAGAAAGGGAGAAGAGCTCGTGAGACTCTTCCTAGCCACCTCATGCACCTGCTGCTGCAGGAGTCCTGTCACCTCCTGGCACCACAACTCCAGTGTTGACTTCTTCTGCTTGAGCCATTTATAATACAGTAAAATATATAAAAGCTCATTAAAACACTTATTGTTAATGCAGGTAGGAGTAAAGCAACTTAACAACTGACATTACTGGCTCCCTTCACCATTGCACAGATGTTTCATTTCTGAGCTGCTACGTTGCTCAAAAGTACATTTACTTAAAATTGCTATAGAGTTGCTAATCACTCCTAAAAGATCATCTGGATAAGGAGTGGACAGTAATCAGAGCAAGCCTCTTGTAACATCTGCTTAGGGTTTTTAACAAGATTAGAGCTGAGGAAAATGCAGAACTGAGAAATGGGAAGGATGGCTACTCCTAGTCCACAGGGGAGTCCAATTCTGGGTTGAACTGTATCCAGCATACTAAACATTCTGGTTGCTTATCAGTGTACCAGACACATTGCAAGTTCGACTTCTGCTATCCTTTCAACCATTAACACACTCATTCACACTTTAATCTCTGTGCAAACCTTTCTCTGCTTATCTCAGTGAGAACACATTGAAGAGTACCAACTATTCCAGTGGATACACCAGTCCCTCCACGCACTACAAATAAAATGACATGGATATGTACATAAAGCTAAATTTTTCACATGGGAATGATGAGCCTTCACCATATTTCATAATATATTTTTCATTTAAAGAACTTTGCTTCTCAGAAGCAATTCAAACCATCTAATAGTACAATACTTTTTCTTTTTTTGTTTTTTTTTTTTGCACAGTCCTCCTATGTATTCCAGTCGAGGCCTACACTATAGGCCTTGCACAGACAGGAAGCAGCTTTAAAGTGTATGGTATGGCCACAGTCCTATAGTAATGTTCACAGTCAAGTTCTCACACTGTCATCCCTTCATGACATGACTTGCAGATGGTACACTAGTCTGGTCTGCAGCGGATGAGCCTCAGTTTTGGGTAACGTCTGTGTTGCTGAGGTGTGGAGCACGTGGCTGTTCCTCTTCAGTAGTCACCTGGATTTTACTTCCTTGCTCTCAAGGCTCTGATGACTGAAAGAGTCTCGTATCTTAACAACTTCAGATGCACACAAGTGTCCAAAAGACTTGGTGTACCAGTCTGGCATGTGGCCCCTGATGCGTGGAGAAAAAGCAATGATGAGTTAGGTACCAGTAACTCTGCATGCATTTTCTTAGTCAGAATCAAATACATACCTAGCTGGTTAAATGCCTGACTAGGAAATCTCCTTATTACTACTCAACTCAGCCTTACTAATACATAGACTTGCTCAAAACCAAGTTTGCTGCAGTGAGGAAAGGTTAGGAGAAGTTTTGTGAGAGCTTCCTCTTTACTAACTTAATATTAAAATTAACAAGTCCTTGCATCCAAATACATCGGTCAGAGGAATAGGTGGGATTATATACCCATAGCTATGCTCGAGTACATACTGGAGGCTTCTAATGCAACAAACGACACCTGCTGTTAGATGTGCACTGAAGCCAATTTTCTGTGACATCTCAGAGACCTGTGTGCGTGCCTTTGAGAAGCATGTACTACTGGCCAAGCTAAAGCCTATTGAACCGTCTAAATTTTGTGCTAACTACATGGAAAGCATACAAGAAAAGTTACCACCACAAAAGGACCAAGTGGAAATTCATACCTTAAATCAATTCTGCACATGTAGGTAAGTTTAGATTTTCCTGACCCGCAGGGCTCAATTAGATACCTAGACAGGAGCACATTGACTCTAATGCCTGCCACTGGAGCACGGTCATGGTCCACTGAGGTTGACAAAAGCACACAAGCTCCTTTGGGGAAGTTTGTCCTCCATGTTCTAAGAAAACAAAAAGAAAAAAAAGTCTTATCTTTGACAAAAAGTAATTCAAACATCCAATAAGACTTCAAATCATACACAAGCAGATATTTACCTATATAACTTACATTCTACAGAAATTGCAGGCAAGGTTGCCATATGTGTAGGATAAAAACACCACTGTGTATAAAAATCTTACCTTAAGACTACGAAGTCCCTGGCTGGGTGAGGTGCCATGCTGTTCTGCACATACTGGTATATATCTGTCTGGCTATCCAAAGGTTCGATTACTTTTGAGTCTATAAGATCTTCATCCCAAAGATGCTGCTCTTTAAGTAAACGATTTAAAATGTCCTCTGGCATAGCTGGGATTTCAATGGTAGTTTTCCATAACCGGAGTGGGGGACCTTCACATACCTGGGGAAAATCAGCACAGGGTCCTCAGTTTTACTCTTCCTTGCACTTTCTTTTCCTTTCTATTTTAGTGCTGCCTAAATACAGCAAATTAAATACACACACACACATATGTGTATATGTTGTACTAAGCTCATTCGTTCTAAGCTCAGGCTGTTTTCCTAACAGCCAAAAGACTGACTGACTTCCAAATTATTGGAAGGATGGCACGCTGACTTCCAAATTATTGGAAGGATGGCACGCTGACTTCCAAACTATTGGAAGGATGGCACGCTGACTTCCAAATTACTTTTTAAGTTACAGTTATCTCCTCCAGTATGGGCCACTATTAAATTGTGATGCTACAGAAAAATACCCTATTTTTCCAAGTTTATTTTTAAAATATCTTCAATCGCATTGAAACACTTCTCCCTGTGCTAGTTCCGAGCTGTGCAAGATCAGCGGCAAGAAACTTTTTTACTACTGCCTGCATAGTGGCAGTGCTTGGAGGCTTCATTCAGCCTGTCAAGGCTTTGCACCAGAGCTGTGGCATGAGTGACAGTGTACATACCTTCTTGTAGGCCAGCTCTGCCTGCTCTGAGGTGGAGCAGCTGACCCAGCCTTTAAACTTCTCCTTCATCTCTTTGAGCAAGTCGTCCATGCAGTCCTGGAGGTAGCAGTGGTAGTCGGAGGGCTCAGCAGTGCTGCTGCCGCCCCGGAGCTCCTCCAGGCTGAGGGGACGTAGGTCCTGCTCTGTGTACGAGTTTCGGCCCCTGCTCATTTCTTCAGGTATCTGAGGTACGACAAAAGTGACATCATCCTCTTACAGCTCTTTCCCCAAATCACAAAGCTAGTCTAGCAGCTTGGCAGCCACAGAAACATGGGTACACTAGTTTCGTAAGTGCGGGACGTGTATGCATCAGGTCAAGCACTCAACGTGAAGAAATGCCAAAATTAAGTTTGTGACTTTGATTTAACTCAAATTAGTCTCTCATTTGGGGTGTCTTATTTTTTTCTGCAGAGTATCCCTCTTTGCTACACAACTCAGATCCACTCCCACAGCACAGTTTATCCTGCAGACTGAAGGAAGGAGGGGTCAGTTGTCAGTCCCAAGAAGAGACAGGCATGTCCTCAGTCATGGGCTCTGAGTAGATTTGATGACAGTGAGGAAAACCAGGACTCAAGACTTGCCTGGTTCTCTGTCCCAGACCCTAGAGGGAGCATGCTTTAGTTCCTACAGACTCTTCAACCTACAGTCTGACAGTGTCACGTTCCAGGACACTTTTGTGGCCTAGTCTTGCTAACTCTTGGGAATTTAAGTATAAAACTAGCACTGAAATTCCTGGAAATAGCTTCTTGTTTTGTAATCAGAACTGAAGTTCACAGATCTTCACGGCTGCACAATAAAAGCTTTGAAAACATATTTCAAATGCAGCTTGGATGTAACAAAAAGAGCCCCAGATCCCACAACTGCCTTATGACTTTTGAGCACCAGTGCCAACAAAACAACTCTCTTTTCTTCTGGCACCACTTGTAATTCATGTATGCACCCAAAATAGGTTGCAAAGTTTTTTTAAAAGCAATTTATCACGTAATAAACTTTACTAAAATAAAGAGACATCCATAGCTTTCCATTATACAGCAGACCTAAGCCATGTTGGCCAATATCCCGGCCATCAGTTTTGCAGATATGTGTTTTACCTGAAAGAGCTTCTTGCATTCAGCGATCATGTGAGCTAGTCCTTGGGTTGCAGCCAGATTTTCATTTAGGTCTTTCTGATCGGGTTTTCCCAGGCTTGGTTTTCTTTGCATAACCCTTCGCAAGGAAAAAAAGCACACACACACAAAGACAGCTATTTAATTCAGAACAAGAGGGATGGTTGGTAAGAAAACAGTAGGATTCCCAAATCTGCAGGTGATTTAGAGCAGTGCTGCCTGGGACCAAATCTTGGCATGGTGCTACCAATGTCTCTCGCTACTCTCTTTGAACTTTTTTTTTTTGAATGCCTCCTCTTTCTTCCCATTTATGAACTTGCTTATATCGTAACAAATCTCTAACAAAAGGTAGGATCCCACAACGATTCCACACCCGGTGCCCTCTGAGGTGTCTGAGGTGATCAGAATTGGTTGAGTCAATGCTGGACTGTGCCTGTTGCACAGCACTGCTGGCTGTGATATGGGACCAGCATCAAAAAGCCCTGCTCCCTGGAGACGTACCTTGGGGAAGAATTCTCTCTTTTAAGTGTGTTTAAGTGGAAGAGGGAAGGTGCTAAGCAGACGGCCAGGTTTGTTGGTGTCATCTGGTTTTCCTTCACTGCAGCTGTGACATCACTCAGGAAATAGAGAAGAATCTGGAGGACCTCCCTGTTCTCATCAGGTAAAAGCATAATGGCAGCCTTGATAGCCTGGAGACGCTGATCCTTTGGCACATCTGCATAATATTAGTAATTCTCTCATCAGACCATTGATTTTCCACACACACAGCACGAATACATCCCAAAGCAAACTCCAGCTTCAAATATTTGACTCAAGTTCGAAGTGATTTCCTTCAGGATGCATACCATTCATAGGAAACATGAAGGAATTTTTTTTTTTAACCCACTAGTTTAACTACCCTCAGCTATTTCCTGCCTCACAAGTAATGCAAGCAAGAAGTTATGCCTAGGCCAGAGTTAATTTTAGATTTAATTTCAATGGCTACATGCTCCTGCAGATGCACTAAAATGACAGAAGCCTGGAGTCAGGCAGTGAACAAGCAAACAGTTCAGACAATTTAGAAATTCTTTGGCTTTCAAAGAAATTCAAAACATGAATGCATTTTAGAATAGGTGAATTAATTAAACAAATTGGCTAGCCAACCTTTTCAACAATGATGTCAGAAAATATCCAGAAAGTGCTTTACCAAACACAGAGGATTGCTTTATTGAGCAGATCATTCAAAGTCATGCGGTGGAAAAAGAAAGTCAACCCTGTGAAGCCCCATACCATTAAACAGCTCCTTGGTTACTAACAACAAACAGCCATTGGAAAAATTTGACATGTGTCTTAACACAAGGCCCTCTCCCTCCAAACTTGAAGGGAACAAAAAATGAAATAACCCAGACCAGATCTGCTTCTTATAAAGGGTTTTCCAACAAGCCATCTCTGAAGGCAGCATCAGAGTCTGAGTCCTGGAGCATTTATATCATCATTAGCACCACAGCACTCTCACTGCATGTCTCATAATACATGTGGTGTTAACCAAATATTTAATTAGCATTTGCTTTGGGCTTCAGCAACTCTGTATGACTAGCAGGTGAGTTTAGAAAGCAATTTTAAGCAAAAATCCACTGTCTTCCACATTCTGCCCTCAATCAGCTCAAAGCACACTTAAGACGCATGCAGACAATTCCAGTGCACCGCCTGGTGCATAACACCAAAGCAAAGGGAAGTTTTGTCCTTTGCAGGGAAGCAAAATTTACAGCTGCTTTACACAGAGATAATACTTCCTGACCACCTCTGGGGATTCCTCAGACCTACCACCTGCAAAAGGAAAGGCACAGATACTTCTGTACCTGTCAAACTTTTTCTGGCACTAAACCCACAAAGAGTTACTGTTTAATATGCATGGAAATGGAGAGTCTGATTAATTTTCTCCATAAACCTTTTTGGGAATCCAAACTCACACACACAAAAAATGCATGCACTGAAACAATGGTATGTATGTTTTTATTTTAAATTGTCACCTCAACCTATGGAGCTCTGAGGGAATTTCCTGTAACCTTTTTGTAACCATCATCATAAGGAAGGCACAAAATACAGGAAGGGCTCAAAGAAGGTGTTTTGCAGTAAGTTTTGTTGCAGCTATGCTACCATGGTGAGAGAGCTGGGGTGGTGTTAGGGAGTGTTTGGAGTTCTGGTCACCAACCATTAATTAATCTTTGGCCATTTCATAAAGTGAGAGTATTCCCAATGAAACAATGTTGAAGAAAACTTTTGAAAGACAATGCATTGTCCGGAAAGATCCAGCACAAAATTACCATCTATACAGAACTCAATTTACTTAGCTCACAAAAGAGAATGTCTCCCTTGCTGGAGTTGAACCTGCCATCTCAGAAAGATTAATTATTTCTTTTCATGTGCACTGATAAACTCCATTTTTGATGTGATTTATTCTAAGCACTTTCTGCTTATGGTACCTACCAGTAAAGTAGTTACAAGTCAGTAACAGAAAAGCTTTCAACTTAAAGGTTGTTTTCAAAAGTTTTGGTGAAGGATAAAACAATATGAACTGTAAGAAAATATGATTTTTTCAGCAACCTTGCTTTTACAAAATATCTCAGTAATTTAGTGGATTTCGGTCCCCTTGAAAGCCCCAGACTCCTCTACCCAACCACATCAGATGTGGCTTATTTTCAAACCATAATATCAAGTACGCTCAAAGAAGAGAGGAAATTTTATAGCAAGTGATGGAGGATTTATATTTGTTCCCAGAACTACAGGGAAAGGTGAAACGAAAAGAACTTGTACTATAAATCGTTATACAACTAGAACATCAAAAATCCATTCCTTATGGGGCAGCCTGAAAAACAATGGCTGCTGGAGAAAGACAAAGACCAACATATGTGACATGTGTTTTGTCCAGAGAAGCAATATTAGAAAGTTCTACCCTTGCTACACAAATGACCACTTGCCATCTACTGTAGAAATCTCACTACTTACATTGGTATATCTGTAAGAAGGTCTCGGAGAGTTTGTTGGTCATGAGAGGCTCAGGGAGATCACGGAAGAACTGCTTTAACATGTCTGCTACATCGTAAGCAGACTGGCCTTCATAGTTGACACCGTCTGTTGAATTCTCATTCATTTGACGCAAAGCCTGAATTCTTGATTTGACTCCAGATTTCCTAAACAGTCCAACCTAAATATATATGGAAAGGTAAATACTTTTACAGTGAGTCCAGCAAATTTGAAATGTAAGTATGCTCTTTAGCTTCTATGGGTTCTATTTTCACAGGAAGCTTTCCTTGCATTAATTATCTATTTTGTCCTGTTTAGAGTCTACTTTTTCCATTTGATCCAGGAACAATAAAAATGAATGGAAGGCTGGGTTTTGGGTGCTGCCTGTGTGTGGGATGAGAGTAAAGCAAAACCCACCTGATCCAGGCAGTGGTTGCGGAGGTACCGCATGGCTTGCTGAATGCTCTGCGGAAGAGGCTGCCCTGTGCGCTGGACGTTGACTTGCAGCGGTACTCCAAACACGTTTCGGTCTTTATAATCTGGCACCTTTATCCTCTTCATAAATTTTGGTACTGCCCTATTTAAGCAAAGGGAATGATAAAATTAAATTAGACCTCTGTTGACCATTTACCTTATGTTTTTCCAGTAATTCAGAAAGTAGTGAAAGTAAGTGAAACATTTTAGTAATGTGAAAAGTAGTGACAGTATAAATTAGCTAATCAGTTCAGGGCTAATCTGTTCAGGGCTGGGAAGGGGGAGGAGGACAGAAAACAGAGTTTCTCTAAGAGAAAGGGTTGACATTCAAGGCAGTATGCTGCCTGTAAGTATTAATGTGGTGCTACTCCATCAATATTAGTAGGATAAAAGCTACAGGGTAAAACTGCAGGGGCCAGACTGAATTGCAAAAGAGTCTAAATAAATCCTGCGGTCAGTGACCCTTTATAACACTGCTTCTTTAGGTTTTGGGAAAGATGGGCATTGGAACAATGAGCTTTTGTATGTCAACTACTTGTTCTGCAAAGTCCTCAAACTGGGTCCACCACCCACCAGTGTGCATAACAGCAGGAAACTGATGTAATACATTTGAGTTTGTCAGCTAGAAACTTCAGCTCTATAAACAACCCCTTTGAGGAACCCCCCTCCTTGTCAGCCAGTGACTGTTGTTACCCTCACCTCCCACTCCAGTTTCAATGAAAGGCCTTTCCATCTGCCTATGACTCCAAGGAAAAAGTTACTAAATACAAAAGAATGATTTACCTCCAGGGTCCCCAAGAGTATTGGTTTCATAAAGGGGAAAAAAAAAAAAAACCAACCCAACATAAAATGTGAAAATATTGAGATAATTTTCCAAAACAGGGAAAAAAGCTAATGTGAAGTGTAACAACTAATAGGATACAGTAGCGCTGGAAAACAGGGAGACCTATTTAACATTTTAATATACAGTACAGCTAATACAAACAGTGCATTAAATTTACAGCTGACTAATCTGTTACATAGTAAAACAGAACCAATTTGTATTGCCATATAGTTAAATTGAGGGCATTATTGATATATGTATGAATAATACTTGCTTTGTCAAAAAACATGCCAATGGAATGTGAAAAAACACATTGCGATCTCCACTGAGAATCCGAAGCATGCAGGGATAACTGGTCAATACTTATTTCTGTCTTTCAGAACAAACAACTTCTGTACTTAGAAAGGCTGACATAATAACAGCCTTTGAACAGAAGGTACTTTGATGATGAACCTAAATATTCTCTATGACTCCTGGGGAAGGGAGGAGGCTGGCTTGTGGTAGGGAGAAGAAAAATTTCATTGCATCTTTTACATCCTGAAGGTTACACAGGCTATACTGCAGATTCAATAATAAAAGAGCTTTCTATTTCATTCTTTTGACAAAAAACATTCCACTGTATTAGACACCTGGCCACAGCAGAATTGCTTCCTACAAAAAACTCCATGGTTCTCCCAATCTTCCCCCCCGCCCCCAACCCCCACCATCTTTTTTGCAAGTTAACTGGATTTCCAGTGGTGGATTCAATGTGCTTTACAGAAGGGAGGTGGTTTTTGGCTAGTGAGACACTGTAACTAAAGGAAATTTACATTATTTACTGACATAATGATACAGAGAAACTAATGCAAATATTTAAGAATAACTGAAGAGAAGCAAGCATCTACCAAGAGCTACTGAGGTCTGTGCCACTGCTCATTAATTGCCTCAATATACAACTAGTCTTTCTTTTTCTACGGATAGTGGACATCTTCCTGCTCAGAAAGCTGGCCTGTACTTTATTGCTTTTATTCCCCTCACATGCGCCCAGTAATACACTTCAACCTAACAAGATTATACCTATGTAAAGGGTTAGCAATTTCAGCCTTGTCTTAGGCAACCAGAAATCACTGGCAGCACAGGCTGGAGGAAGAAATGCAAATATGGAAAAAGAGGGACGAGGGATTCATTGCATCTTTCCAAAAGTTGCTTAGGACAAGCCCAACCACCGTGCTTGTATAGCCGGCCTGTCAATGCATGGCCCTGTGCTCTTACCAGCTGAAACCGTGCTTGTTGGAAGGCGTGTACTTCTCCAGGAGCGCAGTCAGCTTCAGCAGAGAGTACTTCTGCAGCAGGTTCATCTGTGTCACAGACTGGCAGCTGATCTGCAGTGATGCCGAGCTGAGGCTGGGCCGGTGGGAGCTCTGGAAGCTGTGCCACCTCAGCCTGTGCCTGTGGAGAAGACAGAGGACAGAACAAGGACCGGTCATCGAAACGTCTCTGCCAGACACGTGCAGGAAGTACTGCAAATGTGCTTCTGAGCTGCCTGCCCTTGGCAGCTGCTGTCGTCTAGAGATTTCATAGGCATCAGCTGGCAGCATCCCTGCCTCATCTGGTGCGATGCTACACATGCAGGCACTTCACATGGGAACGTGCACTCTGAGTGGACCCACAGTATTAATTACATGGTCTTGCCCTATCAGATATCCTACAAGGGGTAAATGCCCACTTTCAGTAGCCCTTTCAGTATTAAGGCAGTGAGAATCAAAAAACTCCATTAAGAAAAAATTGTCCAAATTTTTAAAACACATCAGATGAGAACTAAACACTTCTAGAAGTCCCACCAAGTTTATACAAGCAGCTCTAGGTGACTAAATGACAGCAGAAACCAGGTTCCAAATCATTTGCACCAGTTTTAAAGGAAAACTAGAAACAAAGCAAGGAGTTCAACTCCTTGCTCTACTCAGAGTACAAAATACAGTAATCTGTTCCACGGTAAAACTCCAAGCAGAAACTGGGAGGGCACTGGAGCTCCCCCAGTCCCCCACTGTGCTACAGCGATCAAGAGACAGTAAAAAAAAAAACCTCATTTTCCCTGCAGATTTAATGTTCCATCACACTATTAAGAAACAGCCTTCTGAAATATGAAATTTTTTGAAACAGTCTTAAAGTCAAGACGTTTACTACACACCGACAAAAACCAGACCATACTTACACTGGCTCTCCCAGCAAACTTAAAAAGTGAATAACCCTACTTGAGGTCTGTCTCTCTCCCTCCCACATACCATTTCGGTTTGAAGAATCACCATCCCCCAAAACTGTTTTAACACTGCTCCTAAAGTTGCCTTGCTGAGAGGGCTGTTTTTCAGTGATGACTCAGGCTGAACATACAAACATGCAGCTATGAAATGCGGGAATCACTTGTCTAAAAGGCTTGCACAAATACTTCCCTCGCCTGTAATTGCTTTGGGAATTGATGGGAAGAGCACGTGTGTGCTTGAATGGCCACAACTTCTACTGTACCTTAACTGAGTGTGGTACAGCTACTGCAGAGCCACTTGGTCTGGATGGGACCTCACCAGGGCCACCCCAAGCCCTAGAGCTCATGATCTCACCTGCTGGACCGCGTCAGTGATGCGCCCACCCCAGAATCCCTCCTGTCTTGCATCCCCGCAGGCTCTTCTGTTTCATTCAGTGAATTCCCCGTACTGTCAAGGTCACTCGGTGTTCTTCGATCATGATCTACATCAAGGTGGATCTGCTTTGGAGAGGAAGGACATGGGGAGATGGAATCGAGTGCCGAGTCGGAGTCCCCTTCATCCGAGAACTTCTCTGACCACTGGTTTACTATTCTCTGCATCCCTTTGACATGGTACAGGATGTCGTCTAGTTCTGGGAATATGTCTTCATTTTCGAGGTCAGCCAGGTCACTTGTACTTGAATACAGGATAGAGCCTGGCACGTTGTCGTAAATACTCAGGCGGCTGCTCACTGAGCTGGAGGAGTTGCGCCTTTTCCCTATGCCCGGCTCTTTGGAGCTGTCACTGCTATTTTCCCTCTGGAGGGTGACATGGCCATGTCCATGGAAACTCCCTGTCCTCCAGTTCACAGAGGCATTGTTTTCTGTCTGGGAGAAGTTGCCGTTGGAGAGTGCTTTGGGAAAAGTGCCAGGTTTATGATCTTCAGGGATAAAAAACACGGTGTCTTCTGCAAAGCTTCCGCGGTTCTTGAAGTTCTGTTCCATCACGTCACTGAACGTTGACTGGTTGAAGGGGTCGAAGCCTTCCAGGTACATGCCCACCCTTTTATTGTACGCACTGAGGCTACGCGTTCGTGTGACGGGACTGGGTGTGCTGACAGCACTGCTCGTCTCAGACTGACTACTGCTGCTGCTGGTCTGGGTGGAATTGGAGACGCTCCTCTTTCGTACCATGGGGAGGCTGATGTGATTGCCATTGAGGGTGGAAATCTCCACACAGTTAAGTTGTTTCAGTTTATCTTCATCCATGCCCTCCTGCAGGATGGGCCCGCTAATAATAAGGCCAAGCTTTGAAGGAGCTTTGCTCTTGCCATGGTGAGAGCTCTTGATTTTCAGGCTCTCCATTCTCTTGAGCAGACTCTTTGTTTTGGACTTGGTGTTCTTCTCATTGGCTTTTGTATTGAAGCTGAAGCTGTTCAGCTCCCTGGGCGAGGGCAGGCTGCTGAATGAGTCATCATTTGCTATAAAATTGCTCGATGAACAAACACTCACGACCGAGTTTGTCCTGGTGGTAGATGCCTCGCTCTGCAGGGTTGGTTGGTGGCTGCTGGTGCTGCTGATACTCAGAATGGAAGCTACCTCTTGGCGTTCACTAAGGTCTGTTAGCACGCTCTCATGGCTTGCTGCGTTAGTAAGGAGAGGAGCTTCTGGGGAGGGAGTATTCAAGTCTGGTTTTGGAGGGAACACATCAAACTCTTCAAGTCTTGACCACCTCTTGCTGTCCCTCTGAAAAGTCCATTTGCCACTTATTGCACAAGGTTCATCTTCATCTGAATCTTCACTCTGCAAGGAAGAAGAACCCTGAAAGTACTGCTTGCAAACTGCCTGGACAGCAAAGGCAGTCACATTTAAATACAATGCCCACTAAACTGCTTTAAGCACGATCTTGTTCTCCCTGAATTTAAAGTGAAAACAGTCTTTTACTACAGGGAGAGGAAGATTAGGCCATAAAGCCCATGTTTAGAAAAGAAAACACAGGACAGGCAATATATTTTAACAGTTTTTAAATACAAAAGATATATGTTTCATAGAAAGAAACAAACAATACAATCTGCTTTAAATTGCTCTTTTCTAAAAACCCTAGTATCCACAGACTTTTAATTAATTGGTCACAGCGGATAGCCCTTAGATCAATGGAAATTCCTGGCATGCATAAAATTTTGAACTGGAGTCAGTCAGGGGTTGGGGTCCCTCTGGACTCTCTCCAAAGTTACACTCTGCTGATAGTAGCTGTGTGTTTATACTCCTCTTTGCAATTATGAGATGTTTCTCATATGCTCTGAATTGTAGCAGTTGAATTCCTTACCCTTTTGGGAAGTCTGAACGATCTCCTTGCTGTGACTAATGAGATAGCAAAAGAAGCTCTTGCGCTGCAGGAGTGTGATGCCTCCAGGCTCTTACCTGGTCCACTCTTCCTCCCACAGGCTAGGAGCTAACATTTTAAAAATGTCCTGTGAAGTTTCTCCTTCAGTCTCCCTTCAGGCAAACTTTAACGCTCACAGACAGCAAGGAGCAAGAGCTCATTGACAGTATAGCACATAAGTAAATTGTAAATAACATCTCCACTGGTCACGTTTGATGTATGAGTAATGCCTGAGGGCACAATTACATGTACATCACTTACGCCCACAATATTTTAATCTAAATACTAAAAGGGAATGATCCTGGGACTGACATATTTGGTCTTCCAAATATCTGGAAAATTTCATGTTGGAAGAATAACACCAATGAAGGTATTTTAGTATGACACCATGAAACCACAGAATAACCTTTGGTGTTCAGAGTAGGAAACGATAATTGCCACCCAGATCCATAAGTTTCATTCATTTGTTTGAATTGCTTTAATTTAAAAACAAACACACATGCATGCCCCAAACTGTAACTATCTGTGCGCCAGAAGCACAAACATTTATTCTCTGAAAAACAAGTAAATTATTCCTATTTCAAGTATTTTATTTATGCATACTTTAGCTCCTGATCCTCTCCTAGTTTTGGGGTGGTTTTGTTGTTTTGGTTTTTTGTTTGCTTGTTTTGTGGTTTTTTTTGTTTTGTTTTTGGTTTTTTTTTTTTTTTTTAATAGCACATTTCATCAGCTCAGGAAAATAAGTGAAACATATTTATTTTTTTTAACCAAATACACGAGACACAAAGCAGGTATCATTTTCTTTGTTTCGAACTACTACAAACTACTTCTGCCCATGATTCATGAAAATGCAAGAGGACTTGGCTTGCTTATTTAAAGTTTTCAGGAGGAAAAAAGTCACCTGAAACTGCCAATGGATAATAATGACGGTTTGGTGGTGAATGTGGTTTGTCTGGAAAAAAAGGAGCAGTAAAGTGATCTTAATTTGCAAAGAGGTCAATGGAAACATAAGGAAACATTTTTTCCCCAGTGCTAAAAAGCTTTAACGGCTCAGTATTGATTTTAGTGAAGTCAACAACAAAAGGGAATAAGATCCAAGCCCATCTGCCAGAACATGGGTGGTGAATGAAAACCAGGAAGGACTGAAACAAAAGGTAACATCCAGACTCTGGAAGATCTGGGGTTTGGACCTGAAGACAGGTCTGGTCTGACCTCTAACAGCAATACTGATCATTCCAGTGTTAACAAGGTTCAGGAACAAGGAGGAGAAATCTTGTGGCAGTCATAAACCGCAATCCATCTGCCTATTTTAAAGAGTTCCTATATATGCTGCCACAGAGTGTTATCTTCTGGAGCTTGGATGCTGTTTCCAACATACCACAAACAGATAAAAATTAATTCCTGGTAAACAACCTCAGAGCATTTGTATGCATTCTTGTTAAGGGTAGGGCAGCATTGTATTGCCTTAGCTCAGTGGTCTTTATCTGCAGTTGTCATATCCCAGGGGATGGTATCAACTGCTGATCCATCCTAGGACACACACATAGCTTTAAGACTGCTATTGAGTGGTACCTTACCACAAAACCCCAGCAATTCAGCTTTCTGTCCATACTACCTTACTGAAATTACAGTAGGTGCTCTCTTGTTTCGCACCACACTCCACAGGGATTCTGAAGATTCAGGAAACACTTTTAATTCCTGACTCCCTGGAAACATGCAAACTTTCTAAAAAGGTAGCCTACGTATTTTGTAAATATACTGCTTTAATTCTGAGCTACATTATTAAAAAACAATGAAACAATGTGCCCCATCCTAGAAGGATTGTCTCTTTCCTTTGCAGGCCAAGTACAGTCTAACTGATCCTGTCTACACCATAATAAAATAATGCAATTCTAATGTGATGGCAAAGGACAAGAACAGTGAAGATGACGCCAAAGATGATGTTCTGAAATTCAGGCCAACTCATCATGGCTGGTCAGGACCTCCTTCGTTAAGCCTGCTTTCTACAATCCTGCCTGAGTGCAGGTACTACTCTGCAATCCCAGCGCCTTTCAGACTGGGAGCAGCATCCTGGGGAAGAGTTAGCTAGACGTACAACCTTCAGCTGCAGCCAAGCCCTGGAGTTTGCACTCTGTGAGAACACAGCATGAAACTTAAGCAGAGTTTTGACTGCGTGTCCTTGCCAGGTTCTACTGAGGTGTTATCCCAGACTGCAGCTAAGCAATCTGCTAGATGGTGTTTTGGGTTTTATTAATGTAGTAACAGAAGACGTTAAAGGAACTTACCCTTTTCCTGTGGGGACTAATTTCCAGCTTCATCACTGCACATTTGTTTAACGTATTTAAGCGCCTGCAAAGCAAAGGAAACCGTATTAAGAGAACACTCCAGTGTTTTAATACAGGCTATTCCAGTTCAAAAGCTGTTGTGAAGGCTGTTCTCCAAACTGCTTTGCATACAAATAGCCACAAGCAGAGTTTCAATTAGAGCCCTAATTACACTTAACCATTAACCCATTACATTTGGCTGTATTCTAACTTCAGAGGGAGGGATGGTTGAATATTTGTCACAACTACCTGCATCAAAGTAAAGAGAAGTGAAACTTGGACTGAGAAGTGCATTATATCCAATGAATTTGCTTAAATAGCAGACATCTGAACCCTGAAACAATCTCGACAGACTGAAAATAAGGGAAAAGGGCTTCTTATTTGATGCTGTGTACATGTGCCCATGTGAAACAGCATGCTGCTTTAAAACTGTAATTTATAAGCTAAAATCTCCCAGAGGAAAATTTCTTTTCCACTTATTAGGTGTCTATTTTGTTTGTGACCAATGATTTATTTTCAATACATTCCTGGGACAATACAATTCACCAGTTTAGAAAAATAATAAAAAAAAAACAAAACAAAACACAGACCTGATTTTTCCTTCCTAAACTGAAAGTTTCTTTTATACATAAGAATGATATTCTGAAGGACTAAAATTTAAACAAAACCAAATTGCTGCAGCAACAACAGTCAGCCAGCCTCCCTGTGTGAAACCTGACAGCAGTCTGGATGCATACCTTGAAGTACTGTAAGAATGTATATAAGCATCCCTCTATTTCCTGAGTAGCTAATGATCTGGTAGGTATTTCTAAAATAAACAAACACAAAATCTTTCCTCTCTCTGTCCCCCAGAAGCTCAGTGTGCAGGGCTGAGCACAAACAGCTTACTTAACGCAGAGCAAAGCTTGGCACTGTTAAACCCACAGCTCCATGGTTTAGGAACAGCTAAGTGCAGGCTCCTGGGGTCTCCTGCCCTCCTCCCAGCCCTCGCCTCCCCAGAAACTGCTCCAGAAACATGGCTCAGATACAATCTGCACTGGTAAAGTGTGGTTAGAGAAATGCTGGTGCTATGGCAAGGCAAAGGGCAGCAACAGGCTGGGTGCAATGAAGAAGGCAGAAAAGCTGAAGCAGCTTGGATGCGATGCCTTGGTCCCTTGTGTCAATACTTCCACTTGTGAGGTGTACTGGAGGCTGGATGAAGACACTAACCAAGCTGAAAACCAATCTTTCGATACTTTCTTGGTTGATTTTCTCCCAGGTCAGTTCCCTGTGCTGCGTGAAGGTTAGTGTGTGCAGTGGGGACGCAGATGAGAAGAGCTGCTACTTTCCTTCAGCTGGACCACAGCCCATATCCATCAGGAGCAAAACTAAGCTTTAAAAAGCCTAATTCATTCTGAAGGAAGTTGTATAGTTTTCGCATAATTTGTTTGAGCAAAGTGTAAAGAAGAGCCTATATCAGCAGCTTTGAAAAGATTAAAAAAAAAAAAAGAAACGCTGACTTGCCCTGTTGCTTCAGATGAGTCTTTTCAGATTCATGAAACTTGTATCTTGAATCTAGAAAATGTGTGCACAGGAAGAATTACTAGTTTCCTCTCTTTCCCCTCGCCTTTTATGCACAGGATTAGTTGCAGATGGTATTTACACAGGGATTCATCCTGAGGCCATCAAAGAAAATGGAAAAGCTCCTACTGGTGCTTTTGCTCCAGTGGTGAAGCAAAAAAAAAAAAAAAAAAAAATAAGAAATACTATTGGCAGTTTGATCTATAATTAGGCCCAGCCACAACACAGCAGAAAAGAAGAGAAACAGGAAGAATTGCCATGGGTCAAATAGTAGAGCAGTGGCAGGTTAGGAAAGTTATCCAGATCTCTCTGTTTTCGTATTTGCTCTGACTTTAAAGGGCAGAAGGCTTGGTCTTGCCAGTTGCAGCTGGTGGGTACGTGCATAAGTCCAGTGAATTTCAGAGGAACTGCATTTATTGTGTGGGTGAAGGGTGAATGTCCCATCTACATGCTACACACAAAACGTGTTTTTGTTTTTAAGAGGCCACACAGCAGCAGAAAGCTGCGTCTCTCTCACTGCTATAAAAACATTATCCTTTCAAACTCCTGGACCTCAAAACCAGGGAATATTAAACTGGTTTCAGTTCTATATTGCATAATAATTTACAAATTTTACAGTGTTGCAACCTTTGACTTATGCAGAGAGAAGTTATCACTGAATCCCTGTATCAGGCTTTATCTAGCTCCAGCCTGTCTGCCTGCTAATAAAGATGATCTCTGATTTCACAAAGATTACATCCCCAGACTTTTTTCCTGCACAAATTAAAACCTTGAAATAGGTGGAAAAGGGTACAGCAAAGACCTCTATTTCCACAGAGAGAGTTTAAGAAAAAAAATCCCCCAGTGCACACCTCACAAAAATGAGCATGAAGGCAAGATAAGGTAACCCCCAATGAGAGAGGTTAAATACAATAGCAGTGAGGCAAATAAAGGCTCTGTTACACATCTGACATGATTTAATCACAAAACCAGTTTCCTTTTAAAACCCAAATGCTCTGCAGTGATTACCTTAGGTCTGCAACTTTCATTATATACATCACACATCCTGCTTTAAGTTGTGCTCAAGTCCAGCAGTGCCCAGTTCCTTAAGCTACAGGACGCTGAAAACACAGTACAATATGCAAAACTGCCTTCCCAACACATTACTGAGTCTGCAAAACTAAGCTCACAAAATTTAGGCTTTGCCTGGGTAAGAGTTACCTATACAACTGTCATTAGCCTTCACATATGCTTTGCAATATTTTTTAGCACATAAGCATGCATTCATTTTTCTACAAATCTCATCAAATCAATGCTTGTTAATGAACCACAATTTTCTATTCTGGCTCTGGACCTTCTTCCTTGGTAACTCCATTCCCAGATATAAATGCAACTTACCATTTCCCTACTGACAGTCAGCAGGTCTGCCTCATTCTTTAGCTCCATCTTATTCTTCACAAACCTCTCTCAGCAACACCTTTGCAGGGACAAGATGGGAGATGGAGGGATGAGGCAGGATTGCTGAAGACAGCAGTTGCAGCCTTTTTCACCATCTGGCTATCTCAGTCTCAATTTCTACAATGCCTCCTACCCCAGCCACTTTCTTTCTGGATGGCTGACTGGACGACAAGATAATATTCTTTCCCATCATTTAGATAAATGCCTTTGGGTCAGCCCTCTCTCTGTACATCTTCACATCCAGATGGTATGTTACTCCTGTGGAGTGTTATATCCCCAAGATGTCACTTTTCCTTACCCTCCATGTACTCCTACCCAGGCTCCCATCCTCCTTCACCCTGGCTCTGCAAAACCCTTCTTCCTGAGGGTGACAAAAGCAACAGGACCTGCCTCTCAGTCCCAGCCGCTGAGTCAAGACTGGCCTGTACCAGCCCTGAGCAGAAATTACACTGGAAGCCTGAACCTTCTCTACTCAAAACATGAGGCACTGGAGTTTCTTAATGCATTTTTCCTAGTCTTTGCCTCAGAAATGGTCAAAGTAGTTTAGCCTGAACTCTGAGAAAGGCAATCTGAACAAGGCATTCGCTATGAAAAATTTCAGTTTGAACACCTAACTTCAGCTAATCTATAAATTACAATATGGGCTTATAAGAGAAAGTCGGTGTTAATCTAGAAAACAGTAAGTTCTATGTGAGCCATAACCCCAGGTAATTCATTCTGCTCTCATTAACAGGAGACAATTCTCACCCAATGCACCCAAGAAAGGTGGTAGCAATGCAGAATATTAGATTATACATTTTAAATTGTGATTATCAATCTGAGTAACTGTATGATCTAGATTTAAACTTTAAAATATTTTCTTAATGGATTGAAATCCTTAATTCCTTCTTACAGGGCAAATTCCAACTCCATTGTACCTGTAACTAATTGATGATACAAGGGCTTTCTTGTCTCACTGCAGTGGAGAGCCTCTACGTTGGCTCCTGGGGTTCATCTTGACGTTCTACCCTGCAAAGGAGGCCAGCTCTCTACAAACCAAATGATATCAGCAGTGAATGCTGCTCCAGCCAATCCGTTACAATTGATTTATTGGATGAGAAGTCCTAACGGTAAAAGACTAAAGAAAATTGCTTACATAGTGTGGCTATTTTCTAGCTATGCGTAAGGAGATAAAATAGGATTTCCAATATGGTTTGCTATGTATTTTGTACTTAGCAACAACCTTTAGAATAAGCATGTTTCAGTACTTAGTTTCATCAGCACATTATGCAGACAGTTATCCTCTGGAGACAAATTCCCAGTCATTAATCTACATGAAGCCTTACGAAACCAAGGCCAGCAGTACTTTCAACAGACACTACATGAAGCATCCCAGCAAACTGGAGTCTCTCTTTTTTTTTTTTTTAAACAATAGTAGAATCTTGCTCTTACATTTTTAAGCCTATGTTTCATGATAAGATCACCAAATGACACTTCTTAGCCATCTGTCTTCTTCTGTTACCATACGCTACATCTGTAATTTAACTTTCAACTCACTTTTCACTTAAAATTTTTTCAAGAAAAACCTTAATGGCATGGTTATTGATACCTTTTCCATTTAGAAAGGAATTTGGCAAAACATTTACTAATAAGTTGTTTTTAAAGTTATATTAGTTTTCCTGCTTACTAATTAGATTATTAAACAATAATTTATAATAGTGTTCAGATGTAAACTACCATTTAAAATGCTTCAAACTTACAAAAAGTCCCCGTCACTGTGATTTCTACAGTCTTTTTAAAAGCAATTTGTTCAGATACAGTAATTAGAACCGCTGACAGAGCACTGGTTGTTATACAGAAAAGCAGATTCTCAGCACAGATGACTTACTATTTTGTTTCCATCCACTGCATACAGTGTTCATTTAGCTCTGTGATGAAAATGCAAGTAATTCCAAAACTATTATGATTTTCAGTCAAGAAACTGTCTCACGACTGCAAGTTTAAGTCTTCTACTGAGTAAAACCCTCTACCGTTTACACGACCATGGCATAAGTCAAAATAAACTCTGTCTTCAAGCAGAGATGCAGCATTCCAAATGACATGCCTTCTCCACGTCTTTTAATGAGCTTTACAAAATTTAACAAGGAGATGTGGAGAAAAAAAAAAAACAAACCTAACGGTGGAAATGTGATAACGTACTGCAGTTATCAAACACAAATGACAAAGGGACAAATTCAGACACCTGAGACAATTAACCAAATTACTTCAGTTTCATTTTGAGGTGGCATTCGAACGCTTCTGGGGAAACTTTAGCTTCGGTTTAAAAGTTATCTTCGAAAAGATAATTCTGATACATAAGCCACAGGCTTCAGAATGATATAGTTCAGCCTTTAAACAGTCTGTCTTAAGCTACAGCAAGACAGGTGGATTCCTACATATATTACACAGAAAACAATTTTAAGATTAAAACGAAGAGGTTATTTTACAATTAGCAGACCTATGAAAGACTTCCTAGTTTCACAAAATATGTATATACCCCCATAATTTTGGTTTGCTTACCTTTATTGGAAGGCTTACAACATAAACTTCCATTCTTAGGATAAATATATTTCTGAACATAGAGGACAGTAAAAAAAAAGTGCAAACTGCTTTTATCGATTACATAGCAGCAAATCGCAAAGAGATATGGAGGGCATATTCTTACTTGCACAAGCAAGAAAGAATGTGCTACCTTTTTTTCCCATATAAATAAATAATCCCAGGTCTAAAAGTATTCTCACAGGCGAGCACTAGGTCCAAAATACGCTGGCTTTACTGTAGCTTGTTTTCCTGGCAAGGTAAGACGATGCTTCTGGGAACCAGCATTTATTCACATTGCTGTACTTTCTGTTCAATGACTTCATTAGTTCCGGAGCACACAAATAAGCACACCAATGCATCACACTTTAATATTGATGGAATAGGTGCCCTACACTTGAGTAGGCATCTTGAGTGTGATTTTAACATTAATGAGATTTTCCCTTCCCAACGACTGGACAACAAATCTGTTTTCTTAGTTTTAAAATCTTGTAAACATTTCTGAAGAACTTTAAATTCCATTCCCTCTCTTTAGTATGGCAGTGATGGCATGAGAAAACTATAAACTTAGAGCCTTTCTTATAAGGGTTTTGTAATTCATTAGAATTACTGACATTTAGAGTTGCAGACATCATGCATGCAGGATCCAAAAGCATTCATTTTACAGACAATTTGGAAAGCTGCCATAATGTAGGACAGAGGCAGAAAACTGCACTCATTTCTGGGTAACAGGAGACACAAAAAGTTAAGGCATTTTTTGACACTTAAGTTTGTGGACTCACATTGATGTCAGATGTCGTTGAGTGTCAGATGGGGCCACTGTAATTTCTCTTATGATAAAATCGGTAATGCTGAGGTTCTAGGTCTGTAAACACATGCTGCCACACACCAGCAAGCCTTGCTCCCTCTTTTTCTCTACCCATCCCTCCTCCTGCCCCTGCAGCTGATTGTGGGGTCCTGCCCCATCCTTCACAACTATTCTGAACTTCATCATGCCTTTCCATGAGCTGATTTAATTTGTTAACCCAGCAACGAACTATCCAGACTCTTTCTGCAGGGTGAGTGAGTTGAACTGGCTGAACAACAAAGATATGTAATGGGAGCACACGGCTGAGCGCAGGCCAGCCTTCGCAGTGGTGGTAAACTCTTCACATTATCCCTTACAGCCATACCCACGTTCACTTTTGTGATCATGGCACACACGGGGTAATGTGCTGAGGTCAGCATGAGGGTTTGTATACATAGCTTTTTGGTTTGTTTGTATACATAGCTGCTCACCAACATAAGAAAGAAGAGTAACAGAGTGCAGCAGCATAGCTTAGCTAATACTGCTCCCAAAAAATCCTGTGTGTAAACAGATGCTCCAGTTGTACATGCCAATGGCTGTAGCCAGAACAGCTCTGCTTGCACATGCCTAGCTAATTTGGGAATGAGTAATGAAAGCAAACTAACAGTAATAATTAAAAATATGCCTATGAAATACCTGTCACAAAGACTCCTGCCATTTAGCTCCCAACTTTGTTTTTAGTAAGCTCCCCAAACATTACGTAGCCCAATATATTATTTTAATGAAAACTGCATACTGATAGTGGATAATAAAAAGGTCTCAAGCAAATGGTACATAATTCAGCTGAGGTTATGCTTTCCCCAGGTTATACTTTCTATGACATGGTAAGAGTCTTGTTTCAAAATGCAGTGCGATTTTTTTTCACTTACCTGCACAAGGCCTCAATAGCATCTCTGTCCAGAAAGTCATGCTCTCGCTTGACTAGAGCGATGTCAATTGGAAAAAGGAGATCTGTAGGAATGAGATAGATGAGGAATCAAAATGACTCTGTTACCATCAGTGAGTTATTTCAAAACAACGATCTGCCTCCAGTTGAGCTCACCAAGATGCCAGTGCCTGGCACTCCTCAGGTAAACATATGTTACCATCTCAAATGTCAGAGATGCTTCCTTTTCACATACAAGCTTTTGACATGCATCTTTGGTAACTGAAAGCTCACATGCAAAATGGGGGAAAATGAGCAAAGCAGAGATGAAACAATGGGAGAGTGAAAGAGATAAATGCGAGCTCCTTATCTGATGTGAGAAGTTGAAACTGATTCAGACTAGCTTTATTTAAAATAAATATACACTCTCCACCAAAGTACTAATATCTCACATTAAAGAAGAAAGGTCAGCAAACCCCAAATCTCTGGAAAAGAATGAAAAACAGAATCTCCTTGGCTGTTAATCAGGCTATTTAAAAGTTTGACACCATTACAACATTAATGAGATATGGACGAAATGAAAGCAAGCCAAGCTGCGTGGAGCCCATACTGCCTCCTTTCCTTAGGAGATTATTTAGATAAACAACTGGGAGAGTGAGGGGGAGGAAAAAATGTTGGCAGAGAGCTGAAAATTTACTACAGCTCTGGAGCAGCAACCACATATATATTATTTACTGTCCTCCACAGATTCCTGACTGTCATACAGGTCCTGATCCAGCATTCCTTGCACAGCAAAAACTCCCACCAAAGCCACTGGGCGTTCAGGGCACACAGCAATACAAGAACACACTCTGAATATACTGTTGCACTTGGATACAACATTTCTGGTCCAAGTGAGTGTCTACAAATATTTTAATCTCCAGAGACTAGAAAAAAGTGAGCTGAAATTATTAAAAGAATAGGATTGATGTTAATTTGAGAGGCAAATAATAATCTGGCTTTTTTAAATACCAATAGATAATTTCTCTAAATGAACTATGTGTCCTGATTTTGCCTCAGGAATTAAAAAAAATAAAATACATATTCTGTGAAATGCAAGAAATTCTAACCTTTCTACAGGAAACCGCAGTTTTAGCAAAGCAACTGACAAAAGTTCACTGATTAATCTCCATTTTAAATGCATACTGCATGGATCACTCCACATAGGTGGCTTCTCAGAACTCTCGTACTATGCCCAATTGATCCACAGGTATCCCCTTCATTATTTTAAGTCCCAAGTGCAAGTAAAGGGGCTGAGCACATTCAAGTGACATTTTTTACCAGTGCTGATGTAAGTTTTTCCTTTGAGAAAATTAGAACCTTAGAGTGCCCACAAGAAAACATGGGAGAACTTAAGTGAGAAGAGGTGACTTGGAAGAAGTTGATAGTCTGCATAAGTCCATTTTTTTTTAAATGCTTAATTTGTGCTTTGTTGTGGTTGCTGCTGACAGGGGGGCCTGCAAAGGACAATGGTGCATTGTTTTCATATAAGGACAACTGTCTTTTCAATGGGTATGGCTGGCCTTGCTCTCACCTCTGCAGTCCGTTTGATGCTAGGTAGGATACGGTCCTACATTAGAAACTTCATACAAGTTCAGAGTCTTTAAGTAGGGCAATGGTAACCATAGGTAGGATGTTTTTGGAATAAGAGTAATTTCTGAGGAGATTTACAGCTCAGAATAACATGAAACCTCCAAGCCCACATATTCATCTGGGAGTCTTGTCCCCAGTTTTAACAAAGCCTGGAAGTACAGTCCCAACTCTGCATTCCAAGAAAATCTTGGCATCTCCATTGGCACAAAACAAAACAAAAAAAAAAAAAAAAGAGAAATAATGAAAGAAAAATTAATTTCTGAACAGGCAAAGAAAAATTTTGCCAAGTGCTGCTTTTGAAAGTGCTATTATAATCTCATATTGCCAATGCAGCTGCAAATCAAAGCTCGAGATAATTTTTCAAGAAAGTCAGCTCAGCATTTGCTGTAATTTCTAACAGTTATTCGCTGTAAATAATGAACTTTCTATGCTCATTCTTACAAGCAGCAGCTGGAGTTTGTTTTATAAAAAAGAAGAGGCAGATAAGAGTGCATAATAATTTCACTACAATGCATGCAATTTTAAGTGGGGTTGGGGGAAATTCTGAACAATAGTATATCTATATAAAAAGAACCTCTATGACGTCATACTTTAAACAAACTTCTGTATTTTACTCCGCATCACTATAAGAACTGCATGCCAAAACTGCAAGTTCCTAGTAGGTTAGAGAGACAATGAAAACAACAGTTTTGCTTGAGCAAAAGTGGACATGCTAAGCAAATCCATCCCATGGAAGGACAAATACAGTCAGTGCAGGAGTCAGGTGTCTCTTTGAGGAGCTGCTGCACATCTGAGCAACAATGGCTTTTATGTTCTTTTGTCCCTTCATAGTGAGCCTGTGTCTAACACCAACTCAAGCTGTTCTGAAAAACCACACAGGATTTGGGAATCATGAGGTGTACAGATGCATCCACGCACACGCAGAATTTCCTACCTCTGCTCCATTGGGACAGCTGGCTGGGGGAGCTGGACACAGCTACTGTGTTTCTCTGAGACAGGCTATACTGGGCTTGTAGCAGCAGACAAAACTTCTACAAAATCTACAATGTTTACAAAATTTCATTTGTTCATTTGTGTTTTAACCACAGGGAATGTACCATAGTGCTAACATATGGTTTGTGCCGTGAGGATATTTGGAAGCTTCAGACTAAAACAGAAATCTGGACTGAAATTAAACTCCCAAGAGTGTTTCAGAGTCTCATTGGGTTTAGTACATCTATGCGTGCGGTGGGTAGAAGAGTGCAGCCCAGACCCTAAAAATCATCTCATGTGGTGGCACTTCAGTTGTGCCCCTGAACCTTATTTTATTGATGAATATTACATTTCATTGTCCAAAAATTGCCAGGGGATGATCAGCTTGCAAGCTCAGGTGCCTACCTTCATAAAGCTGTGCATACTGTGGGAACCCGGCAGCCCGCAGCCAGTCACAAGCTTCCTTGGCCTCGATTTCTGGAAGAGGGCACAAACAAGACACGCTCCCATCAGTGAACTGCAAAGCAAAAACGTCCTCTCCACCACTTCTACTATTCCTTTTAAAAAATAAGCATGAAAACATTCAGCAGTTTTGAACTAAGACGGAGGTTTGCTTATCCCAGTTTGCTTTTTTCTTGTCATGATCAAATATATCTTAGATACTGGAAAGTCCTTAGCATTCATTCATGATTTATCAACAGCTCATCACGTAAATAGTTAGAGAAACAGGCACAGATTAAAACTGCAGGAGTTACGGATTATTCCGTACAGGTTTTGTTAATGCCAGAGAAACCAGCATCGTAATCAACTTGAGCTGCATTTGTTCAACAAACCTTAAGATCCTCTTGGCCAACTATTTTGTCTTGACTGAAATTCCTAGAACTGGTAATACTGTGCACTTAACATCTTGTAGAGAGCACTGACAGACCCAAGCCCAAGAACAATTGACACTGTACTGCAGCTCGCTCAAGAGCATATTTGCTACCCTGGTTTCACTGGAGATCTTCAAAGCTTTTATGAGGTATGTGGTATATCACAGGAAATTCAGCTTTCCTTCACACTGCCCAAAACAGCATGCCACAAAATTAAAGTATTCACATTTGTATACCTGACAATGAAAGAAAGGAAACATTCTGAACATGGGTTATATTAGTCTGTGAATAAATTATACAGAAATTAATGTTACCTAATATAAGCAGAAATAAAGGAAATGCTATCTTATTAGCTCAAACTTGGAAAATATAAAAGGTATCTGACATATTCTCCAGGTGTTCAGGAAACTGATTGGGTTAATTTTGTTCTAAAAATTCAAGAAAGTGCTACTGGAAATTTAGGTCCCTGCTTAGAACTGATCAAACAGACAGCGAGCAATCAGAAACTCAAAGTTCGTCTGGCTTTGATTATATTCACTCTTCTTGATGGACCAGAAAAGAAAAGCTTCATTATGTACAACTCAGTAGACAATTTTGCCACCTACTTGGAGAGGATACTATTTCAACCTGCTGCAGAAACCATGCGCAAAGAGTTTTGCTCAGAACCACCCAGAATACAAGTTACTACATATAGGGCAGTGAAGAGCCAAACACAACATAAGTAAAATATCTCAAGATTTTGGCATGTTATGAAATATTCCCAGTGAGATATAGATACACAGTTAAAATCAGATGAAATCAGCAAGTACCTTTTAGCATCTCCAAAATGATGGCAATTCCCCTCTAATATTCCAAATAGCTACAACATGGTTAAAATATTTGTGCTTTGACAGACTGCTTTGCTAAGATACATACCCAAACCAAGGGGTTAAGGTGAGCCAAAGCACAACATTCCAGATAAATAAACAGCTAAAACTCCACTCCTGAAGTAAGGACAAGCAGGCGTTTGTGTAACTTGTGTTTGCTTCACATTTGGTTATGGGACCACATGAGAACAAGCACGTACAGACATATTGACTTAGCTACTCATTGAGAAAAAGCATTCTTCAATTCCAGCTACCAGCAATTGTAAAGTTTTGCTTAAAGTAGTATTTTAATTTTGGTATCTTAAGGAAATACATGGGAATGTTAATTAAAAAAGAGGAAAAAAAGAATTTTAAATATATTTAAAACTTCTACTGCTGAAGCAAGAACAAACAACAGAATATTACTACCTCAGAAGCAATGAACACACTAAAGTAAAAAAACTGCAAGTTAATTTTACCTACTCCTAAAAATTAATATCTTATAGGTCACATCCTACAGAAGTGTCTGGATTGAATGAGAATTTTACTTGATTTAAAACTGAAAAAAAAAAAATTATCCCTGCTAACCAGTAGGGTTACCTAAAAATGCAGGTAGATGCTTGTAGTGTAATTGAAAAAAGTGTCAGATTCCTTACTACTACAGTGGCTCTTAAATGCGTTTAAATATTTGTTCACAGGTCCTCTACTGAGCACCTCAGGTGTATGACCTGTAAAATATTTCCAGAGCTAGAAAATTATGAATATGCATTATCAGACCTTTTTTTAAGATTCTCTATAGAACCTTTGTGTATCTTTTCTGCAAATATATATGCAGGTTATGTGGAAGTCATATTTTATGGGCACCCAGGTGGCAGGTGCCTTGGGATTTTCAGAGCATATTTGCTTTCAAAATACCTTTGAGAATTCCCCAAGGAGTCTACCTAGGCAATGAAACACCCAAGTTATTCCTGGTTGGCCGCAAGAACTGCAGAGAATAACAAAACACTAGTGCACCTGTTCATTGATTAGGCTAGGCAAATGCCTAGGGCTGGGTACAGGACAGCACCAAGGGTTTAAAAGCAATATTTGCCCCATTTCTATCTCAAACATTTCGGGAAAGCCAAAGTTGCAAGGACTGTTGCAAGTCCTTGGAAGGGTGAGGGGTTTGGAGAGCTGGCTTGAAGAACGGGCCAGGGCGGCCAGAGCTCTCCCCATGTCACCTCCATCCACACAAAGCCTGTGTCAGAGAGTGACGTGGCAGGGGTATGGGTGACAGAGTGGAGGCAGGACCTAAAAAAGCAGCTCCTTTTGTTCAGCTCCAGTTGGACAAACCCAGGATTGCTCCTAGAATGTACCAATGCACTGTGACCAGACGAACAGAAAGGTCATTTCCAACCCAGCTTCCCCATCTTGACCCTGCTGGTTACTGAGGAGCCAGAGTATGAACCAACCTGTGTATATATGTGAAATTCAGGCTGATCAAAATAAAGGGGGGGGGTAGGGGGGGGGCGCAGGGAATAGCCTGCACAAAAAGCTGAGCATGCAGAACTAGCTCCCTAACATAAGAGACACAAACTTAAACTTGTACAGGTAAAGCTTGTACAGGTAAAAGGTTCATTACCACAACTGAACTGGAACCTGCATTTGAGAATAAAATACATTAGTTAAACCTGAGTTAAATCAGTTAAATGACACCAGAGGACAAAGCTCATTCCCACGCGTTCCAACTACCAGCTTTTCTTGCAGCTCAGCAGCATCAGCCCTGGGACTCTTAGTTTGACAGCTGCCACAGTTTCATATCCAGGTGGACATGGGAATACGTGAAAGTCCTTGTCATCTGGATCAATGGCAACTTTTGTCCCAACAAGGGACAAAAGAGAGAAGAACAGAGCTTCCAAAGTCATATTTTTCCACTACTTCCAAAAACTTTTAAAAGCAACAACACACCCAGAAGCCTTCATTCAGGCTCGCAGGGGACCTACCTTACAGATCACAGCCTGAGCTACGAACTCACGGCCAAGCAGAGCATCTGCTTGGTTGGGGCCAGATGAGAGCCATAGGGAGGAGCAGGAGCTTGCAGAGGAACCCTACACTGCTTTCCAACCCATTTTAGGGAAGCCCTGCTTTAGCCCCAATTAATCTGCCCTGATATGCAAAGCTATTTCCCACTGTGAGCATTTTTCCGATTAAGACCTGGCAGCTGAGCTGATACACCTTGCTGCAGGCGAGGGACTGGTTTCACTCCCTCCTCCCCACTCGATCCCTGTGGTGCCACTTCCTTTCTGAATCAAACATCCTTGCCAGTTAAAACCTTCACAATAAACTACAAGTCAGTATAGATTCCAGGCAAGAAATGTATGTGCAGCTTTTCAGATGTGTGTCCTGTGCCGTCCCACAGCAGCAGGATGTTCTTGCATGAAAGAACCACTGGCAAGAAAGAAATCACGCTACTATTTCTAAATGTCCTGATACACAATAAATTCTCTTAGAAAGTAAAACAAAACAAAACTCCCCAAAACAAAAAACCCCAAAAGAAGTACAATGAAGTCTTTATTCTTGGTGTCGTGTAAGCAAACAGCAGGCAAATGTGTTAAAGAGGAAACAGGAAATTTTTATTGGAAACAGCTTTATTTGTTAGTTCGTTTTACAAAGCAGGCCTCCATGCTCAAATCAAGGGTAGGAGTTCCTTTTGTGTATGGTTGGGAACCATTAGTTCTTATTTACCCACTTCCTGGGGGGTTAGGCAGGCCCAGTTCTTCCCTAAACTGGTAAGTGAAAATGGAAACTTCTAACTTCCTTTTTTATTTAACTTTGGCTAATCTTGGTTCCTGGCCCTGCAAGTTTAAAACTTCATAGCAAAAATATCTCAATTTACATTTTGTTTGATACTGCAGTTGCAGAAGGGAGAACTCTAAGATGTTTATACTCTTTTGTACCTTCCTTCCTATAGAAAAGAAAAACCACACAGTGTGATGCTGCAACAATGTCCTTTCAGAAAAATAATAATCATAGCAGTCTAGCTAGGAGCAGTAAGATAATTTGTTTTCATTCTTCCTCTCTTTTTCACTTCCACTAAACAACATGCAACTTAAGCACCAGCTCTTTCAGGGTCTTCAGGAGAAGGTGCAAAGCAGATGTATCTTTGTACAGTCATGCATTGACTCCATTTTCACCTAAGTGCTAAACATCATATGATCAGTTCTTCCAAGCAGATGGTTTCCTCTTGCCTCAACTCAGACACCTTTATAGCTGAATTAGCACCTCCACACATCGGTTGTACTCATCTCACCTTTTGGCTCTCTTAAGAGAGGAGATTGTAAAAATCTGTAGTGAGACTGCCCAAACCAATACTGTTAAAATCAAGTTTCAGCAAAGATGGGCTTAATTGCTGAAGGTTCACTCAAATGTCATACCTAACAACTGGTTTGTCTGGGGTTCTTTTTGGTCCTAATTTCTGACCAGGTCATTCTAGTTGAAATTCACTATTTGTTTTTTTTCAGAAAAGAAAAATAAATTGTTAAAATTGAATACAAAATAATCTTCCTGAATTTGCTTGCAGGAGAGACCCTCCTATGTGACGTAGATAATGTGTTTTCTCACCATGAATGCTAGAGATGAACCTGCTTGCTTGTTACTGTACTGTATAAAACTCCATAAACTACCTGCAAGTTTTATAAGGCACAGATGGAACACAAAGATGATCCTTTCCTGTCCAGGACACATGCTCCAGTCTAATTGCTGCAGAAGCTGTCCCTCTGAAATTTCTGGTGCTTTGCAAAATTTGTGTTCAACTCCAAAACGTCATCCTGAGCTATTAAGAAACTTGAGATCATTCAGGATCATATTTTTTATGACCAGCTGTGGTATATATGAGAAATACTCTTCTCCAGATAGAATTCCACTGCGCAAGTACAAAGAACTATTTTTCCAAGTGCTGAATTACATCCCTGACACGTAAGCTGTGGTCCCAACACTAGATTTGATCACACTATTCCAGCCACTCTGTCTACAGATAGATGAACATGGATGTGAAATTTGAGACAAACTGGGAAAAAACCTGCACTATAGCAGCTGTGTACAAAGGAACAGGCCAGGCACTGAAAATGATAAATTAGTTCTGTGTAATGTCATATGCCTGCAGCCCTTTAAAGTTGGGACAGTATGACTTCCTAAGAGTTAGCCTGTTGTGTGTCCATGGCCTCAGAAGGTTGTCACTTTGAAGATATGTGACTGTAGCTTGAAAATAATTAAATTCCTTTTCATAAGTCTGTTTTTTCTCAAATCTATGTAGTGAAATATTCCTTAGGCAGTACCACTAGCTTAGTGCTCCACACCTTTCAAGAAAGCAGAACATAGCAAGGGCTAAAGCAAAAATGTAATTAATGAAGAACAGCATTTTATAAGGATAATGCCCTTAAAACAAACACTGAAACTTTGTATGTTTATCAATAAATATTCAACCACTAAAAGCTAGAGAAATCTGAAAATCTCATTAAAAGCTCTTGCCAAACTTCTAACACTGTTGAAATCTCTTCTCATTCACAATCCAATCTTACATCACTATCCTAAAATATTAGTCTGAGACATTCAGCCCATGAAGGATTGATTCATTTATGGACGAACCAGTGAGTCCAAGAGAATAATGGGCATGGCTTTTGAACTGACAACAAGCTTACAAGTTTTGAAGGGAAAGCTGACCACCTTCCTGAGAGGGCCCCTCTTCTCCTTTCACCTTTAAAGCGCAACTTATATTTGCAATAGCAGCTGCCTATTTTGATGTGCTCCTGAATTTCACTGTGCTTCCAGCTACCTTCCACAGTCAAACAATACATGTCGTGATCCCCACTTAACAGCACACGGCTCCACAGTCAATTCACGCAGATATTGACACACACACACAGTTTTAAGAAAATATTTCTTACCAAAATGTTTCTGGGGGAAAATCCCACAACTTCGTGAAAGAAACCATATATGATACCAAATATATACATTGCTTTCTAGTTGTAAAAACCCTGGAAAGAGGTCGTGTTGGGGAATGTTCTCAAAAATTTCTCAGCTATGTTATGACAACCAAAGAAACACTCTCCTTGTGTTCTTGCTGGCTTTGCGTTAAACATGGGAACGGCTTTTTCAAGTCATGGAGCCTTGCAGCAAAACAGTAACTATGCTGCTGATGTTATGTATAAATCACAGGGAGAAAAAACAGAGTCTGTTTAGAATTTGTGTGTGAACAGATGAAGAAGATGTAAGAAAACAGGTGTTTAAGATCATATATTGATATTTTCTCTGAAAAAAAAAATCAGGAAGCTTGACCTTTTTTTTTAACACAGCTTTTGTAAAGAGCAAATGGCTTATTTCCACTGATGGGGTTTTAAGTTTGTTTATCCCCTTAATGATGAAAGTTAAATGAAAAAAAAAGTTTCCAAAACATCTGCATAGGTGTATGTTGGCTGGATGGATACTAACTGTACCAGGTTACATGATATAGCAGCTTTAGTTGCTGACCAATCCTCTTGACTAGCACAGGAAATGCAATACCGCTTTTGTGAACCAAAATCTAATTAACTTGAATCTCCTTTTCATAGTCTTCAGCATATCAAAATCACTTCAAAATTTTTTCAGCTCAAAACTCAGCAACACAAACAGCATTTGATGAAAATGTTTAAAATGTTTAGTGATTGAGCCAACACTTGCTGAAATGAATTTCAGAGGAATCAAGACCTTCCCAACATGGATCCAAGGATCTCTAAAACCCCAAAATACTATTTTTAAAGAATAAAGGCAATCAGTTTCACAGCGCTCCTCATTATTTTTACCCCCCCAAAATATTTAAAATGAGACTTCTGCTTTCTCTAAGCCCCATCCCAAGCATGGGGAATTGCCCACATTTTCATCAGAGCACAAGGAAGGACAGTGGCTGATGGCAGGAGGGCAGAGAGGGCACAACCACCACCCCAGAGCATGCCCTGGCTGGCAAGAGGTCCTCCCGTCTGCCAAGAGGACCTGGAACAACTGTTATGCTCAGAAAACCATCAAAGCAGCACCACTTGGGGTTTTAATACAGGGGTACAGGAATAAAGGATGCTCCCCTTGCCTCTGTCAAGCACTTGCCCCATACATTCTACAAGACATTGCAATTACTGCTTATGTTCACATGCTTAAGTAGGCTTCTAACTGCCCAAAGTTAGCTGTATTGCTTCATAATTTGTTGAAGACATGTTCTAGGAGACAAAAGAACCATCACAACTCCTGGTTTACGCTATAAAACATACTTTATTCCTAAATAGTTTTTGCTTTTTGAGTGTATACAAGAGGATTAAGAAATTTAGAAAACAATGCAATATAAGTTAAAAACTTTGTTTAAACAGAAAACTAAAGCTTCACGTGGCAGTTTTCCCACCAAAGAACGATTCTTTTTATAGATTAAAGATGGTCTTCTCCCATTCCACGGATGAAGAGGAACAAGATGTCAAGTGACTTAAAAAAACCTTAAGAAATAATTGGGCATGTGGATTATTTATCTGGCCTGATTAACACAGGGTGGTCTTGGAGGAGGATTATTTGGGGCAGAGAAAGCAGTTAGTCAAATCCTCTGAAGGAGGTCATGTTGACAGATTCCTGAGTGAGAAACGAATCCTCATCCAAAGACTGGGAAAAAGAAGACGACTTTAACTTTCCCTTCTCTTAGAAATTACTTTGTTAGAATGACCTTTGAGAACATACTGAAGGGCAAAACATTAACCACTGATGCTCCCAAGCCCAGCATTAATATTCTTCCATCGCACCCTGCCTGCAACCTAGTAAACTTGTTTATTGCATGCAAAGCTCGAATCAAAGGCTCATCAAGCTCTGGAGGGAGGCAAAAGTGAATTGGTCCAGTGTGACAGATATTTCCTCTAAAAATGCCCAAAGTCTGGGTTACCTGTTCAGATCTAGGAAACAGTAACAGTAAAAGAGCTGATCTGAGCCATCTCAATGGTTCATCTAGAGAAAAGCAGATTTTATACAGACAGTTACTTCTAGCTTGTTAAGCCTCAACCTCAAAACCATCTGCACACATAGGACTGTATGAAAGATGGACTACCTTTGCATCATAACCATGTAGTGCTTACCTCACTGATGACCCAGTTTCCAAAGTGTATGCACCCTGTGTGGATGATACAAGGCTGGATACAAAAGGTCAGAAATACCTCCAGCAATGAAGCAGCCCAGCGTAACGCTGGTTGTGTCCCAGCTGAGTGCTTTTTTCTCTAAATCAGAATTAAAGATGCAAACCTGGGTTTTCCCAAAGCAAATATTACTATGAACTTTCTATTTGCAGATATTACAGTTACAGTATTCTGTCTGTGATATTGCACACTTGAAAATGCTTTTCTCAGTTCCTGATTTAATGGTCACACCTTGCAACTTCAACTTTGGGGATAAGAGAATGGTTTAGACACAACAGAGCCATAGTAGCACTGCAAAGTCAACACAGCACTGCAAGGGAAAGCAGAGAGACCAAGTATGGAAAGAAGAAGGGAAGGTAAAACAGATCACAAAGCTTTACACTGTAAAGTTTCTTGTATCTTATAATGCACAGCAAATCTGTTATCAGAGACAAGGATAACCAGAAGGAAGGGTGGCCACCAGAGCATCCAGGTCTATGGGTCCACAGGGTCACAGAAGGACCATCCCCAAAACGCAAGAATGCAGGGGGTATGTTTTTCTTAATCCTGAATCTTCAGCAAATGACAAGAATAGGTTGGTGAAAGCCAAACTGTGTCCACCGCTGGCTTCAGCAAATGTCTTTCATGCATCTCCTCAGAAAGAGTTCAGAAAGAATGGACAGTTTTAGATAAATATAAAATAACTATATTTAAAACCAGGTTTAAGGAATTCTGCACCATTTGGGGCTTTTTAAAAAAAAAAAAAGCTCTTCTAAAGACACCGAAGTACTTCAGAAAGGTGTGTAGTATGACCTGTAACTTTCAGATAATGAAACTCAGTGAATTAAAGCCAGCTGGTTAAGTCATTCTTGACTTTATTTTACTTCTACCAGTTATGTCAATGGTATAGTATACTAACAGACCTACTGATTTCAAATATATGCTGTACAGGATAGGGTAGTACTCTGTGTCAGCAAGTATGGCAGAATAAGTGTCCAGTGAAAAGAACCAGAAAGCTCCAATTGCAACCCAGTCCTGTGCCCCCTTCACTGGTGGAAGACAGACCATTTTTTCCTTAAAACAAGAGAAGGGAGAAAAAAAGAAGATAAAATAAACAGGAAAAAGGAAAAAAAAACTTGAAAAAAACTTCAGAAATAAAGAAACACAAAATACAATCTTGATACCTTGTATCAGTCAGAATTCCTGATAGCATAGGTACAAGCAAGAAATACACCTGTAATTGTTGAAATTAACAAAATTACCAGGTATCTACACTCACTACATCACGAGAGAGGATATAGTGTTTTGTAATTTATTTGCCCTGAAGCACCAAGGATCAAACTGTAAGCAGAATATGATACCCAGTGAAGACATACAAATTACATGGAGGTATAATCTCTTTACTTAGTGGAGACCAAACCAGCAAGTTTTTTGTGAACTGCAGATCATTTGATTGCTGTATTTCTATAATATGCACAGGAAGGAAGGAAGGGTAAACATCTGAAGTTATTTTTACTTCCCCAAGTCTTCTGGCTATACTGTATGAATGCTAGGGTGGGTCTGGCATTGTCTGAAATGTGTCAGGGTCCTTTTGCATAGCCTCATTTCCTTCTTCCTGTTGCTAGGAGGGATAGTTAAGCATGAAAAATGCTTGTTTACAGTACAGGACCATCCTGTTAAGCAATGAATTCTCTTCCTCCATCTCCTTTTAACCAGCCAAGGGTGCAGTTGTGTTTATGCTGAAGCCAACAGTACAACTCCAATCAGAAAGGAATTGAAGGAGAAGTTTGAAACTCTGAAGAAGCCCAAACATAACATACTGTGGCATTCTGACCAGAAGAAACTTTATCATGCAAACTGCATCTCTAAATATTTGCAGAACTCATAAATTCACATGCCTCAAACAAACCATTACCTAGAATGTAATGAATTAGAAGAACTATAAAGTAAAACCAAGTCACCTCTCATCTCCTTCTTCTAGGAATCCTAATATAAACATTTGAGATTAGTACGTAAGGACAACTGCAGTACCTTTTTCCTGCCCTTACCAGAGGCAAAATCCACAGGGTACTTGTGAGTTTCCATGACTAGCAGCAGTCTTTCTCTCTGGCTCAGCAAGTGTAGCTGCAGCACTGTCTGGGAAGACCCTGACTCAAAAAATAAAAATCCTAGACTGAATCTACATCACTGAGATTTAAAGCCCAAATAAAAATACATCAAGATATAGTCTTGCTTTTAACTACCGCCTAGAAATTGAATTTAACAATAGCTCCATGGTGTTTAAAACAATGCATCTGCACTTCCTTTTGATTAAAAAAAAAAACAATTAACAAACCCAGTTATTTTAAAAGAAGACAGAGATCAGGAAGTCCTAGAGGTTACAAAAGGTAGCTCCAAATCCTTCCATTGCTATGAACTTGTAGATGAAAGGAATCTTATCAAAACAATACCTACACCTTTTTTTACATATACTATATTCCATAATCAAAGAATCTTAGCACTAATTGGGATTCCACAGGCAAAATGAAGTAGTAACTCAAACCCATTTGCTAGAGAAATATTGATTCCACTTCCTGGCCACCTCAGCCTTTCTCTTTTTTTGTTGCTTCTACAGGAGATGCGGATCACGATGCTTACAGGACATCAGTAAGGACACTTGGAAGATGTGATAGCAGGCTACAGCTGTAGAATCAACAGAGGTGCCTGGTGCCTAACAACAACCGTGTGTGCTGTCAGCCGGCAACAGCCTGGTTGCCAGACGGATGCTGAATCAGTCTGGCACTGAACTGTTGATAGATTCACAAGCAGAGGCTCGTAAGAAATCTGCTTGTCTATTATCTTCCTGAAGTTCACTACAAACAGCCTTAAAACATAACCTGACTCACAGCATTGTCACTGATTTGCTGCCAGGAATTTATTGATCAGGGCAGGGCAATTCAGATAGATCACACTTACTCCTACACAAAAATAAAACCCTATATAATTGATGGCTAAGATGAAATTACACTCCCCAGTCTTTCAATTCACCTGTGTTAAGTACTATGACACATCAGGCAGAACCTTCTGACGCAGTTAAATACATTCTTTAAATGTAGTTATTTCTTCAATACTCTAATGCTCCCAAACGGAACAGGGAAGAAAAAAAAAAAAAAAAAAGGGATTTTTTTGTGCCAAGAGTAAGTGCCCTTGACTGGCAATGGAGCTCATTAGGCTAATGGCAACACACCGCTCAACAACTTCACAGTTATGGTGGAAGTAAGTAATTGGTGGTTGTTTGCAAAAAAGGGGAGGGTGATAGGGAAGGTAAAACTGCCCGACTGGAAAACAGCATCGGCTTTCTGTTTGCCTCGGGAAGGGGCGTGCGGGGGGGAGGGGGTGATCCCAAGTGGCAGAAGGTGCCGCTCCTCCACCGGGATCAAAGCCTCCGGGGGTGACATC
>NW_010146150.1:0-357 GCF_000699245.1 Pterocles gutturalis
TCTTCATCTTCATCCTCACCTACACGGTGGCGTGGCTCTTCATGGCGTCCATGTGGTGGGTCATCGCCTACATGCGGGGGGACCTCAACAAGGCGCACGATGACAGCTACACCCCCTGCGTGGCCAACGTCTACAACTTCCCCTCCGCCTTCCCCTTCTTCATCGCGCCCGAGGACACCATCGGCTACGGGTACCGCCACAACTACATCACGGATAAATGTCCCGAGGGCATCATCCTCTTCCTCTTCCAGTCCATCCTGGGCTCCATCGTGGACGCCTTCCTCATCGGCTGCATGTTCATCAAGATGTCCCAGCCCAAGAAGAGGGACGAGGCGCTGGTGTTGAGATGCGCCGCGC
>NW_010146150.1:379-8462 GCF_000699245.1 Pterocles gutturalis
GTGGGCAACCTCCGCAACAGCCACATGGTCTCCGCGCAGATCCGCTGCAAGCTGCTCAAAGTAAGCGCTGTGCTGCCACGCTTGGCCCGCTGCCGGTCCCCTGGGGACATCCCCCTGCCCCCTGTGCGTCCCCACCTCCCCGAGCATCCTTCTGGCAGGGGAGCATCACCGTCCCTCGCTCCTCTCTTGGTTGCCTCTGTGTCCCTGCAGTGCTCTTCGGGCTTGGCTGTTGGGCACCAGATTTGCTCTCAGCTGTCTGATTTACCAGCAGCCTTGTAGGATAATATTTCTATTCAATGCATATTTGTATATTTCTATCAAATGCTAGATTTCTCTGACGAGGAAATACTTTGCAGCTTGATTTCCTCGGTGTGCATTTTAAAAGCGAGCTGTTTGCCTTGCTGGCATCTTTCTGTGCTTTCAGGTAGCGGCGAGTCCAGCCAGGCAGAACTTTATTTCTATGGTGCATGAACTTCACTGAAAGCAGAATGTCAGGGTTGGGCATTTAAAAATGATGCCGATGGCCCTGTACCTCTAGGAAAAATTGAGTGTTGAGACTTGTGCTACAACAGCTGCATATACATAGGGGAGATGAAATAAATGTGGAGTGGGTGGGAGGGGGTGGCTTGGGGGATGTTTGACGCATGCAGAGCATCCTGCATGTTTCCGTGGCCGGCTGGGGATGTGGGTGCTCTGCAGGGGCAGGTGGGGTCCCTGCTTTCTCCCTGGCTCCTCCAGCAGCCCCCTGCAGAGGGATGCTCATCCCCATCTGCTGCACGCAGATCCGGTGAAGCACCAGTGTGTTTGCTGGGAGGCTGCTGAAGTTGTTGTGTTTTGACCCAAATACGTGTTTCCAACAGGGGTTTGCAGGAAGGATTGTCTCTGTGTTCGGTGAGGTTTGCACAACCCCCTCTGCATCCCAAACCTTGGGGAGTCTGTGGCCCCGAGGAGGGGCTGTGCTAGCACCCAGCAAGCTGGGGGGAAGAGGAATTTAAAGGATCTGCCTAATTTCACTTGTCTCCCCCCTGACGCGCCCGGGTGATTGCTGTAGCTGGGGACTGATGTCGGGGAAGATGCTCTGGCTGCAGCTGACCTGGAGGAGTTTGTTCCCCTTCTTTTCTTTTTGACTAATCAGCTGGGATCTTGGTTACGCTGTTCCCTGGTAGGAGCTGTCCTTGATGGTTTCCTTGTGTCAGAAATTTAGATGGGTAATTGAATGGTGTGCAATTAGCCTGGTAAGTAATGAACTGGGCTTTGGAGGGCACCCGGTAACCCCTCCAGCTGCCTTGTCCTGGCTAGGGAGAGGTCAGACTGTCACCTTTAACATGCATCTTTAACAGCTGTAAATAATCAAAAGAGTCATTTCCATGACGAATTTTGAAATTTTTCTTATCCAGATGTGCTGCAGGGGGAATTTTAAAAGTTGGAGTGTACAGCTTAGCTCCCCAAAATTCCCTGAACTTTCAGCGTGTGAAAGAGCGGCTGCATGGCTGCGGTTTGTTCTGGTTTTGTGACCGCAGGGCTGCGGTCAGAGGGGAGAAGGTTTTGCAGCTGTTTAAAAAAACGGCAAGAAAAGGAGAGGAGCCCAGGGACTGTAGCAGCAGCTTCGACACAGTGAGCTGTCCTTGCCTCGTGGCATCGTCCGTGTTGGGAAAAGGGCTTTCCCCAGCCCGCAGGAGCTCTGTGCACGGGCAGCTGTAAATGTGGAGGGCGAGGGAAAGGAGAAATAAAAGGCTAAAATCGGCTTTTCAGTGTATGCAGGCTCTGCTCGTCCCCTCCCAAACACGCATCCTTTCACTGCTGGGGGGAGCAGAGCTTGGCCAGACCTGCTGGATGAGCAAAAGAGGGAGGATTGCGGGAGGGAGAGCGATCTCTGGTCCAGGGGCTGCTGCCGTGCCGGCCAGTCTTTGCAGCTTGCAGGAGCAGGGGGGGTTGCTGCCTCAGGGCTCCTGCCTTGGTTTGTGTCTAACCTTTGTTGCAGGTTTATTGCGAAACCAGGGGGGCAGAGCTAGCTGGAGGGCTGCTCACCGATTTTCTGCTGAAATGCTGCTTTTTTCGGTGAGAGGTTATTCTGCTTGCAAAATCGATGTGAAATTGGAACTCCCGATACACTGCGTTTGATTTTATTTTTTTTTTAATTTCCTGGTAAACTCAGACCATACTGCAGAAAAAAAACAAACCACAAAGCCTTGAGAGTGGCAAGCTAGTGCAAAACCTCATTCACTGCAATATTCACTTTTTTAAATGAATCTCCAGGATTGTAAAGAACTTGAATGAAACTTAGAAGCCCTGTGCTTTCCTCTTGACATTACACTGAGTCAAAAGAGTCACTCAAGGTCATTGCTTCTGCCAAGTATATTGGCTGGAATAGCAAAACAGTCAACAGTACGAGTTCTCACACCCTGCCTTGGGTTGGGTACTGCCAGGGGTAGTTGTAAAATTATATTGGGTTTGTCTCTAAGATGTTAGCTCTCAACCTTTATCTCCATTCCCTCCAAGCAGGAGCAATCATACCTCATAGATGTCACCTCGCAGCTGAATGATGTCACCCCTGATTTTCCTGCAGCTGTAAAACGGGAGGTTTTTGTGATGGATTAACCGTTCTTCCCCATCATTTCCTTCCCCCAGCCGCGGTTCACGCCTCTTTCCCTGCACCGTGCTCTGTCCCTCGAGTACCGCCTTGGCTTTAACTTGTCCACCTGTTAGGTATGAACTAATGTAAGATGTCCATTATATAGGAAATTTTTGCAAAATGATAGTTCACCCTGCTTCTCCTTCCTCTCCTGTGCGTTGGCAGGGGTTTGGGCTGGTCGGTTCGGACTGGGACTTTGGGGCAGGTCCCCTTGGGAAGCATCCACAGTGAAGTGCCACGTAAAGCCCAAAGATTTTGGCCAGTGGTAGGTGAAGCCCCAAATAGAGCAGGCAGTGATTTTACAGCCTTTGGAGGACTTCCCAAGCCATCAGCCTTCCTAACGAAGCCTTGCGCATGCGGTTCCTGATTGCGTTCCATCACATCTGACCCGCGGCCACCCTGTTCCTCTGTCCCAGAGCCAAGCTGGGTCGGGGGGGGGGGGGCTCGGTGTCCCCAGAGTGACAACACCCCCGAGGAATGGGCCAGCGCTCGCCTCCCCTCTGGGTATCGCAATATTTCAGGGGTGCGGGATGCCTGATGGAAGCAGGTGCTGCTCCTGGCTCTGCTTACGGGGGTTATTTGGTGCTTTGCTCGTGTTTCTGCCTTTTTATTGAAAAGTCGACTTCTCGTTAAAGAAAGAACAAACAGAACCCCGCAGGCAGGATATTTATGCAGATGTGCTCTAGATGTTTCTTGGCTCTGATGTCTCTATCTAAAGCTGCCTGGTGCGCGCTGGGATGGGGTGGCAGAGGCGGGTGTGATAAATATGAATTTTCACGCACAGAAAATAAAGCGCATTCCTCAGCCGAAAGTTCAGGGCAGTGAAACGCACGATTGTTTGGTTGGGATTAGATCTCCTTCAAATCCCACCGCCGTTCAGGGAAAATTTTAAAAATAGAAACCAAATCCTAAGCGAGGCGCATAATCCAGTTTTGCTCTGTCTGCTGCCTTTTTGGGTTTTTTTAGGCTCCCAACCGCTTCCAACCCTGGGGAACTTGGCTGTAGCTCCCGCCCCACCCCCCCCAGCAGGCTTTTTTTTCCAGGAGGCATGGGTGGACTGGGTTTCACTGGGAGCCACTGGTGTCACTGGTAGGAGCGCTGGCAGCCCGGAGGGGATGGCTGCGGTGGTCCCTGTCCAACGGGGCATCTCCCAGTTACACACGTGGTGTGACAGATCTGAATAATGGGGAGAATGGAAACAGAGGAAGAGTTAGAGGAAGGATTCTGCTTCCTCCTGCAAGTGTAGTCGTGCTCCCATTAAAAAAAAAAAAAAATCCCGTTTCAAGTCAGTGGTATTGCTCGGTATGGGGAGTTCCCATCAGCTCCAAATGTAGGGAATGCTGGAGATGCATCTCCAGGGGTGATGGAGTGCTGGGGTTGGGATGTGTGCAATGGCTACAACAGTTTGTAAAACTAATTTTTAAAATCCAAATAGCAAATAGTGGAAAATTCTGTAATAAAAGCGATGGTCAGGAAGGGCTGTGATGTCCTGTTCCTGCCTGGTCCTAACACAGGAGAAGGGATGGAAGCTGGGGAGGGAACATTTGGGCAGCGCTGTGCTGGGGGTGGACTGGGGGTGGCGAAGTGGAGCTTGCAGCAAGCTGGGGGGCTGGATTTGGGGTCTCAGCTCTGGGTGTGGGTTTCTGGACTGGTCATGTAGCTGCTAAATGGGGGTTTTACAGTGTCTGAGCAGCAGCTGGAACTGAAGGGTGACAGCATCCCCTCTCTGGGCTGCTTCTGTCAAAAGCACCGCGATGTGAAAACTGCCCTGGGGAGCTGCTCGGCTGCTCTGGGGCGATGGGGGGGCTGTGAGCCGGCGATGGGGGGGCAGTGAGCCAGCGCTGGGGAACACTCTCATGGGTAAATCGGGAATTCATGGAACTGCTGCCGCTTCCTGTGGGGAGTTGGTGGAGGTACACTGGTTTTTGGGTGGGTTCTGCTTGCCAGAGCCTCAGTGCATGCCGGCTTCATCTTCTCCCTGGGGGTGATGCTGTGAGGAGGTGGCAGAGCCATCATGCGGGTTGGTGGCCAGTGTCCTTCCAGGTGTGGTGAGCTGCAACCGCAGCAGGATGCGTGTTAGAAATAATCCATCCCTGCTCTGCACTCCCGGCACTGGGTTTCCATCTGTTCCCGTGAGGCTGGACCAGGGTTTGCCTCGTGGTAGCGCAGGGATGCGGGATGCTGTTGGGTTGCTGTCGGGGTGCCTCAGTGCTGGCTGCTCCAGCAGTGACACCTCTCTCTGTCTCTCCCCACACTGCCTGTCCAGCCCCGCCAGACCCCGGAGGGTGAGTTCCTGCCGCTGGATCAGCTGGAGCTGGACGTGGGCTTCAGCACGGGGGCCGACCAGCTTTTCCTGGTGTCCCCGCTCACCATCTGCCACGTGATAGACGCCAAGAGCCCCTTCTACGACCTCTCGCAGCGCAGCATGCAGACGGAGCAGTTCGAGATCGTCGTCATCCTGGAGGGCATCGTGGAGACCACGGGTGAGTGGGGGGAGCAGATTTCCTACGGAATGGGAGTGGTTTCTGCCAGTGTGGTTGGTACCAAGGGGATGCACACCGGTGCTCCTGGCGAGGCGCAGAACCTCCGTTGCGGTGCCACTGTGGCTGGCGGTGCAGAGGTGCTGCAGCGGATGCTCCTGCCCGCTAGCTCCTTGCTTCGCATCCTGGGATGCTGCCTGCGGTATCCCGGTACCCCAGCCTGGTGCCTGGGGGCTGTGGGCAGCAGGGGCGAACCTTCCGTGCTGGTATGTCAGAAAAGCTGATATTTCAAGAAAAACTCCCTGCTGTCAGCATAGCTGGCTGGTGTAAGGGTTTCAAGGCTGATGCACAGACCAGAGGACTCCAAGTTGTTTGGGTTTTTTTTTTTTTCTAGCTGAACTGTTTTAAAACACAAGTGAGTCAAGAAAATAAATTTAGTGACTGAATCCTGTTTTTAAAACAAAGCAGTGTGTTTGTATACTTCTGAGTTTGTTTTTGTAAATATCTCAGACTTGGGCATTACACACAGAAAAAGAAAAAAAAAAGGTTGTGTTTTCTGGATCTGTAAAGCCTAACTCGTATAAGCTTGCAAATTTTGTGACCTAGTTTTATAAGCTGAGATGAATATTGGGTAAAATAGAGCAGAATGTGCTCTATCTTGATAAAACACAGAGGGATGAACGGGTTTGAAAGTTAAAAAAAAATCTTTAAAAGTGTGAATAAATGAGAAGGGAGGAGAGTATAAAGCAGGAGAGTGGCTGGGCTGGAGGAGAAGCAGTATCAGCGATGGCCAGAGGATGTAAATGTGAGGATGGAGGTGGTGAGGAGGAAGAGGTCTCCTTGTCTCTGGCACAAGCACCGGGGGTTTACGATGAGCTGCAGCCCTTCTGATGGATGGTTCCAGCAGGAAGGTTTTGCTGAGCCTGACTCAGGTCAGGAGAGCAAGAACAGACACGAGGGAAGGGGCAATCTCAGATGAAGGATGCCTTTTGGTTTTTTTTTTAAAGAGGACAGGCTGGACACTTAGTAGGTTTAAAACTTGTGGAAAGTCAGGACCCATCTCTCTGTCCTGGTGCTCTCCCAGCAGGTTCTTTATTGCAGTTTCCAGCTCACCTATCCCTCACCTTAAAGCCAAAACACCTTTGGCAAGACAGAGCTCTTTCTCTTGGAGAAAAAGGGGAAAAAATGGGAAAGGTTTCGTATGGGATACATGCCTGGATCCCTCTGCAAAGGTGGCAGGGATTTAACTCGGAGGCAGTTTTCTGGGAAGTTGAGTCTGGCCCCGAGAAGCTGGAGCTGGGCTGGTGGCAGGGTGGGAGGCGTCAGCATCGTCACTGGTAGGACATGTGCAGAATAGGTTTCATCTCTTTGTGGAAGTGGTATGTTGCAGAAATCTCCCATCTGAGCTATCTTGTCACCATCCCTGGAGGGGTTCAAGGAACGTGCAGCTGTGGTGCTTTGGACATGGGTTAGTGGGTTGGGTGGGGTTGGGTTGATGGTTGGACTGGATGACCCTTGAGGTCTTTGCCAACCTTCATGATTCTAGGATTCTGTGATCTCAACTTGTGTTTTGCATCTGACAGCCCACAGCCACCCCAGAACAGCAGCGATAATTTGAAGGGGATGATTAGAAATACTATAAAATAGTTTGCAGCTTGCTCCGATGGATGTTTTGTAGGGGGGTCGGTCTGTGCGTTCTTCCTCCGCCGGGTGAGGCGGTTCCCTGCCCTCGCTGCGGTGTGTACACGGTGTCAGAAGCGCGAAACCTGTCTGACATGTCTACTGGTGCGGGAAGAGCAGAAATAACTTGCAGTCGTTTAGAAACCAGGGTGCTATTTTTGGATAGGGATAAAAATGATGCTTTTTTTTTTTTTTTTTTTTCTTTGTCTGGGAAAGTCAGTGAGTAGGTCATGCATTTGCAAAGGCTTTTGCCTGGATGGTGCGTAGCTGGGGAGAGGGGGGTGATGGTGCTGGTGGATCGGGATGAGATCCGTCGGAGAGCCCTGTGGGTGATGAACAGGGGAAGGAGGTTGGAGGAAGATTAAATAAACTGCGGTTGGTTTGCAGATGAGCCAAAGTTCCAGCTGCGAGCATTTGAAGCAGGGATGGATGTGAATGGGAGCAGGGCTGAGGGTTTCTGTTCGGGTCTGGTCCAGCCCAGAAGGAGCAGAGGGGTGGGAGCCCTGGCTGAGCGGAGGGTTCCGGATGGGACCCCTGGTCCTGCCCGCATCAGCCCGGCCGATGCTCCAGGCCAGCCTGCCGTCAGCCCTTCTGGCGGCGTGGACATCCTTTCTGGTGGCTTCTGGCGTAGACCTCGGTGGTGGTGCCTTGTGTTTGGAGTTTGGGAGTGCAATCGCAGTGTTCTGTTGGTGCTCCTGGGAGCGGTATTTAATGTAATTATGGGGGAAACCCGAGCAGGTAGGGCAGCAGGCTCCGGAGAGCAAGGCTCTTCTGCAGTCCCCTTCTGTGACGGGTTTCTCTTGCATCCCCCGAGTAAAAGAGATGTTGAGAACTTTCTACCTTCAGCCCGTGGAGCTGCCTTTGTAGTGGTTATCCGCTACCCCCCGTTGATTACTGCGTGGAAAACATCATCCCTGTGCTGCTGCAGACCCGGCAGCGTTCGCTGTTAGAGCATCTTCTGGGGAACCCTGCTGGGGAGCTACCTTTTGAGGTTAAATTTGGAGTCCAGCTCTAGTGTTTTTCTGTGCAAACAGTTAATTTCACTCGGATGTCTTCATTCCCAAGTGGGGAAATGTGGCCCGAGCGGAGCAGCAGTTTGAGGAGGAACTTTCCCCCAGCGCTAGATGTGCTGCTGGGCTTCTGCACCACCTCTCCTGGCTTGACAACCCGTTCAGGGAGACTGATAAAATGACAAAATAACACAGCTTCTGCACAGAGTCATTAAGCAACCTTATAACACAGCCAGTTTTCTAAGCTGCTGTCTTGATTTTATTATTTTTTTAATTTTTTT
>NW_010146151.1:0-28792 GCF_000699245.1 Pterocles gutturalis
CGGGCCCCAAGTTGTTGCTTAGGGCTTCACCTCGCTGTTTACGAGCTGGGAGGCCCCTCGGCCTTGGCTCCGGCCCCGGTCGCTCCTCCCCTAGGCCGTTAGTTACCAAGCAGAGAGCTACAGAGCAGGGAAGAGAGGTCAGCAGCCCATCACAGAATGCGATTGTCTTTGTCTTCTGCCCGGCCTGATAGTAACAGCCTGCTGCGGCCTCCGTTGACTGGTCGTGGGCTGGTGGGTTTGGGAATTATCCAGCACAAGCCCGTGCGGCAAAGTTCAGGAGTAGAAAGAGCCCACTCACTGCAAGGTTTTCAGATGTTTACATTTGCACGCTTTCTTTTACACCAGTGAACTTCGGCCATGTACGATTGGGGGATGATGATTATCCTTTGCACTTCTGGGTGTGTGGCACCCATATTAGTGTTGTTCCTCTAACTAAGCTCCTATGTCCGTAAGTTACAGGAAAATTAACAGTAAAAACGTCATGGTACATGGCTCGCTTTGCTGCTCATGTGCGTTTTGTCCACCTACTGTAAGGTGCGTATAGTCATATTTCTGCTTACAGGAAGTGTAGGATAACATATAGTAATATGAGGCCTATGCCCTGTCTGAACACCTCTATTTTTAAATCAACGTGAAAGGGAAGTGATTTTTTTCAGAAGAGTTTTGGTTGCGGAATATGGAACTATTTGTGACAAGCAGCCATCTGTATGCCGGAGTAAAACTTTGAATGAGATTCTAGTAAGCAAGAGTTTCTCATGTGTGTCCGAAGGTCTCTTGTAATGAAAAAACATTGGAAAAGTTATATGGCATATGTAGACTAGCTGTTCTTGAGTACAGCTAGCTTTACCAGTGGTAGCTCCCATGCAAAATTTCAGTTTGATCAGTAACTGCTGTCAGTTTGGCTTGCTAGTGTTTGTGGCTGAAGCAAAAATTTTAATCCTGAGTTAAGATAGCACCTTGTTTGTTGTTGTTCATCTAGTAAAAGATTCTGTTTTATCTCTAGTATAAGGCAGAAATGAAAAAGGTGATGCTGTGTGCCATATGTAGGGATGGACCCTGAAATAATATATGCTTAATTGTTGTTGGAATTTGTACTTTGATCAATGTTGTGAAAGAACTGATGGGAGTTTAAATTATATTGATGTCTTCTGTAATATAGAATTCATACAGATGTTCTCCAAAATTTCTGCACTTAGTCATGCCAAGGTATTAAGTGTTTGTTTTCATAGGATTCTCTACAATGATATCTGAGCAGTATCTAGACTATGGAATGTCCTATAATAAAGATTTTAATGTTTCCCTCTGATTTGCCCCCACACCTTATATCTATCTATATTTTAAAGATGATTACTTTGACTATGGCAATTTAGTGATTAGTAGAATGCGGACTGTTAAAGTAATGAGAGGTATGCTGTCATGTTTCTCAGTATGCTGTCATGCTTCTCAAATTATACATGGTTTTGTTTTGGTTTTTAGTCACTTATGTTCATAGGAATTGTGGTCTCTTGAGAATGTGTTGCATGATCATTTAAGGTAGTATTTGTTTTACTTAACTTTGACTATCTAAAAGCTAGGTAGCTAGTCCAAGGCTGTGATTTTGTTAACATCAGAGCTCCCGATGTGACAAATCTCTGCTCCTGAAGGGAGAAAGCCTTGCCCCTCCTCCTGCCTATTTACTTGGCTCTGTGTTCCTTTCTGATAGCCAGTATTAGCTGCCTACTTTCACTGATGATGTAGCTTGTTGTATTTTTCTCTGACCTAGCGTGACTTGCTGACCTCACAGAAATATAATGGAGTGTTTTCTGCTTGTTTAAGTGTGTTGGCTTCTTGAGTTAAATCAGTTCATGGAAGGGTCTGAGGAATGATAGATCTAGGAATGGGGATGAAGAAAGGAGGAGTGGAACCATCCATTCCTGGTGACAGTGAGCTCTTGTATTGGATTACACTTTTTTAGCAGTTCATTATCTAGTCTTACTGTACACTCTTAAGAAAGGATGAGGAGGGGTGGTGCTTGAAGAGTCACTTTCATGAGGCTGTGCTTCCTGGGAGTGTCTCGCTTATTCTTTCAGGCAAATAGTTGTATTATTTCATGAGACCTTGGCTGATTCAATTAGGGGAAAAAAAAAAAAAAAAAGCAAGCATGTAAAGAGATTTAGAGTTCTAACAGAAGCAGGCAATGGGTTAAACCATACGTGTGAAACAGCTGTTTTGGCTTTCAACAGATTTTACTGAGAATTTTAGTACTTGAACAAAACATGGCACAAGGCTAAATACTGTTAAGTTTTTCATCAGTAATTGCAAAATTACATTCATTGTGTCATTTAACTGTTTAAAACACTGTTCAAATATGATAAATATATGTTAAGCATTAAGTGTGGCTGTGGTATGGAAAGCAGAGCTGTGAGTGGGTTATGTATGTCACCCATGTGAATTACCAATACATGCTGAAATAATGCATGGTAATGCATTTGGTTATGCCAGGTAAGCTAGAATGAAGCCTTGTTATTGTAAACAGCATAAAATGAAAATAAAAAAATAAAAATTATGATATAAATAAATATAATTGTATTGATATCTTCACATATTTCTCTAAATACAAGAATTCCCCCCATTTTAAGTGTTTGTAGCAAATAAAAAGTTAGAATAATATAGCTGAAAAATCTTGTAAAAGAAGAAAAGCCGTTTCACAATCTGTAGATCTAAAGGGGAGATGTGAAGTAGGTCTTTAAGCAATTGTTCTCTCTGTATGAAAATAAACAATCAGAGAAGAAAGGCAAAACAAAGGTGATTCTTGGAAATGTGATTGAGTTATTTCACTTAGCTATATATCCTACAATAAATATTGCTATATTAGCTACTGAGTGTGCTTTTCCTAGGTTTCAGGACTCTGCACCAATACCTTTTTATGTGCACCTGCACAAAATTATGTTAAGATTTCAGAGTATGAATTTGGGGGAACTAGTACAAGTTTGCAGTCCTGTAATGTGATAAAATTTGGAAAATATATAGGTGGAGAGTTAATTATGGATATGATGTGGTTTTAGTTTCTTTAAAGTATGTTTTATGGTTCTCTACTTCTTGAAAAAATCTCCAAGAGAGGAAGAAATTTTAACTACACTTCCTTTAAAGTATTTATCAGAAATTATAGGTGTAGTCTTGTGTAATTTTGAAGATTATTTAAGGCCTGTTCATTGAATATGAGCGAGTACTGTAAGCAGAAGAAATTCTTGTTAGTATTGTACTTAAAATATTTGTAGCCCTAAACAATGTTGACTGTTGACAGTTCACTGCCAGGAATTTTATTATTTGGTGGGGAAAAAAAGGTTTTTATTTGTGAGAATATGATAAGTTAAATATTACAAGTTGTTATTAATGATTTCAAGGAAAGAGCTCTCGTGAAGTAATGAAATCTCTATGTTATTGTTTGTTTTGCAATTGTCACCAGGAATGCAAATCATGAAATTTGCCACTAGATGTCCCTGCAAGCCAAAATAGTTTTGTTTCCTTAACTACGTAGTGGTTAGGTTTTTGGTCTGAAACAATTGTTTTGTAAGTTACATTTTTTTTCCTTCTGTTCTTCTTTCTTTTTAATGAAATCTTCATGCATATAAATGCATGGCCGGGTGTGTGTCTTGCTTTACGATTTGTGCACTTTTTGATAGTAGCAAAAGCTGTGAAGGGACAATATATTTTCCACCTGCAGCAGCTTGGAATTGAGAGTACAAAAGGTTGCAGTTCCATTTATCTTTTTCTTTTGCTTGATATGCACTCAGAAAATGCCATGGTTTTGTGGTGTCTTTGACTTTGTATCTGTTACGCCACTTCAGAAGTACTTCTTACTAAAGTAATCTGCAGGATTCAGACACGACTTTAAATCCTGTGTTCTTAATTCTGAGTTTTGGCTTACGGTTTGATAGTTACATTTGGTATTTGTAGCTTATGAAAGCAAAGATCTGAGACAGAGAAAAGCCGTATTGCCTGGTGGGGTTTTTTTTGTTGTTTTATTTTGTTTTGGGGTTGTTTGTTTGTTTTACAGTGATCATGAGAACCCTGTTGGGCTGCTCAGAAATTCGTAGAGATGTGCTGCCTTGGGTTTTCTCTGTGTAACAGAACTTTCTGTCCTCTTATATGGTTTATTGTCTTTAGGATCACTGAACAGTTCTTCTCATACAGCTGTTGATTTAACAACTGAAAATTTATTTATATTGAGTTTGGAAATTGCTGTTGTCGTTTGTTTCTCAACAACCAACAAAATTCAGGAATGAAAAATAGATACTGTATTGATTAGAAGGTTCTTCAGAACTTGTGTTTGAAATGGGTTGTGCATATAGGACAGTCACTGAGAAGAATGTTCTTTACTCTGATTTCTTCCCCCTTATCCTCTCAGCAAATATGGGTAAAGCAGAATACAGAATTGCTGTTGTTGCTTTGCCTGTACTAGTGTTGTAATTCTAGTAGATTTTCCTCTGACCTCTTCCCATCTTAGTGATGGAGGGAGGAAACATGGGGAAGAAAACTTAAATGCAACACTTTCTTGACATTATTATATCTTTTAGTGGAATGGGCACTGACATGCAACCTTTATTTTCCTATATGGAAGATAAGTTCTGGTCTTGCTTATAGTTCATGGGTTTATAAATCAAAGGGTAAGTGTTTAAAATAGGTCCATGAAAGACTGAAAGATTGCAATGGTAGAAAACTTTATATATTCAACTGTATATGTAGAGAAGATGAGGTATTTGCAGTGATGGTGGAGATTTAACATTTTTCCTGTTTGAATTTTAGTTTGTACAAAGTTACACTTTGAAGCTTAGAATTACACTTTGTACACTGCAACCATGGAGTTCTTAGACATCGGTCCAGTTATGTGAAAAGCTAAAATGGCAGAGTAGTTGGTTTCAAAGCTTTGTAACTTCCCTAAAATTCAGTTACTGTCCTCCCTCCCCCAGATCCTTTAGAAATGTCAGCAATGATCAGATTAATACATCTTGCTTCTAATATTGGAAAGAACTGATGAAGCACATTAGAATACTTCCTCATTTCTCAGCATCTGCCGATTTGCAGCTTTCTCACATCAATCTGATATTGTTACATTTAGCAAAACTCTTTCTGGAAAGGTCACAAGCGAACAGCAGAAAAAACTTTGAAAATGAGTAAGTGACATACATCAATGATATGTTTCAAGGTTGAACTTCGGGTGGGTATCTGGCCATGAAACCTTAACTCCAGAGAAGTAACCTTCTCCAGAGAAGGCTTGATAGCAATTCAACAGTGAGAATTGTCTGCTTAAGGCATAATTAGGGGATTCCTAGCATCAGAGTTTGATTCTCAGTGTATAGCATAAGTAAAAATAACATTTCATGTAATCTTCAGATAGAAGTGCTTGTGCTTATTTCATATTGACTCAAATAATTTCCATGTTTAAGTTTCTTCTGTGCCCCTGGAAGGGCTATTACTTTTCAGGGCAGGCAGAATGAGCAGAGGAGAGTTGCCCTTTCAGTACAGTTCCTAACCTGAGTCACAGCAGAGCCAGGATTCTTCTGGACTGAAAGCAAAAGCAGCATGTGAAATTTTTGAACTGTGAATGTACTTGATTGCTAATTACATGTCCTTGTATTTATTCAGGTGACTTTATCTTCTGGGATGTAAGCAGAAAAAGTGGATGGTGTTGTAGATTAGTTACAGGTTAATTTTTATTTTGTCCTCTCCATGCTCATCGTGAACAGTCATCATAAAATGGATGCTCCGGGCAGTCTCCTTCCTCCTGTGGTTGGAAATGCTACAGCTAATTCACAAGATTTACAAAAACTTCTGATTGATGAAAAAATGCGATGTGAATACCATAAAGCAAATTATCAAACTCTAAGAGCAGAACATCTAAGGTACACTAATTTTAACAGGTTTCTTCATTTGAGCTGTTAAAAGATGAAGCTAAATGTTAGGTGGAAGGGATTTGTCTGTGTTAGCTGTTTTTGTGTTTAAGGACAGATTTGAGCATTATTCATATTAGAAAATAAACAATCCAAAATACCTTGAGTCATTGCAGATTATGTTTCTGCAATACTTTTTATGCTTGTAAATATGGGATAACTTTTTCAGTATATTACAGGATGAGGATTTTAATAGCTTAGTTCTAACTTGGTATTTGTATTTTTGCTTCTGCACATGAGTTGTTTTTGAGTTTTAAGATCTAATTTTAGAGGGTAAATATAAAATGAGTATTTTATCTTGCAGATTACAGGAGGAACATACAAAATCAGAAGATGAACGGAAGCGGTTGTTAGTTGAAAAGCAGACTGTATGTGACAAATTTCAGTCTTTTCTTGCTGAATGTCAAGAGGAGTTGCTGGGTAAAACACAAGAGCTGGAAAAACTGAAGAAGCAGGTGAGATAATTTACTGGTGGGACTTAATATGAGCTTTAATCCTGTAACAGGGCCATGCATATATTTCTGTTTATGTAGGATGTATATACCTAGCTTGCATATATTTCACGTATCTTGAAATTCACCCAGCCTGAGTAATGTTTGTTCTCTAGAGTGACTATGGGTTGAAATTATTGTTTTGTTGTTTAACCGATTTTTCCAAATCCTGTGCTATGTTAATAGTAAGACCCTCAGTGTCTGTGCATGCTCTCCTGCTGTGGGGAGAATCATCTGCCCTGGAGGATACTTTAGATGCCTAAACCTGTTAGGATAAGTGACTGGAAAAAATAGATATTTGTTTCTCTTCATGATGACAACTTTCTTAATCTGAAAAAAAAAAAAAAAAAGGCAAACGCAAAACCAAACAAAAAACCCCAACTTTTAGATAACTTGAATGACATTTTCTATAACTACTTGTTTCCTTAAACTAATGCAGGACATAGTCCTCAGGAAACAAATGTAGCATCTAACAAAGGACCTCAGACTCTGAATGGAGAAGATGTGCCTCAGTACCATAACTAGAATTAGTTTTCAGAGACTTTAGGGTACAGAAAAATAGAATAAATTAGAATATGTCACAGGTTGTGTATGAAATTTTTTCTAATACTTTTTCTTGCTAGATAGTTTGCCGTATTAATCGTACACAAGAAGACTTAACAAAGTACCATGCAGCATGGAGCTTAAGGCAGGGAATCTTTCCTTTCTTTAATTCAAACCAGTACCCATGTATCTGTTGGAGAACCTGTATCTAACATGTTTTACAAAGAATTGGTTTGGTATTGCTCATTTTGATTCTTTGGAGCGGGTTCATTAGTGTTTTAAGTTTTTTCCAAATGCTAATTCTTCATGTTTTATGTAAGACCACTTTTCCTTCCTTCTCTGCTCCACAAAGGAAATAAATCTCTTGGTAATTCAGCTTGAGATTTGTATTGCTTCTGCTAGTAAATACTGACATTTTACATGTTTCTGTTATATTCGCAGAATATTTGTTGTTCACTAATATCATGACTTTTTGCTTCCATAACTACTATTGAAAATTCTTTAGAGAAACATAGACAATCAAGCAGGATTCCTAAAATCATATTTGAAATACTTTTTTCCTGACTATTTGTCCTATCACAGTGTAAATAAATGAATATGACTATTTATGATACCTCTCTGTCTCAAGGTGCTAACTCCTCAAAAGTTAGAGCTGTTAAAAGCACAAATACAGCAGAAAAAAAAAGAACGTTACCGGAAGCTAGAAAATGTAAGTAGTAAGTATTGAAATTCTATTTCATTTAGAGTAGTGATCACCAGTTTATAGTTGTTCCTAAAACCTTATGAAATTAAAACTGAAAGGGGAGCAAAGTATGACATTCTATGTCTGTCACTGTCCAGTACTGTTGCCCCAGGCAGTGAAGGTTGAAACCCTAGAAGAGGGAGGAGGGATTCTGTTTATCAAACATAACCTGTGAAATGATAGGAACATTGCATGGACATTTGAAGGAAATAAATATGAAAATTTCTCTGGTGTTTTTTGTGTTTTTTTTTGTCCTACTTAGGAAGTGGAAAAATACAGAGCAGAATATAACAAACTTCGTTATGAACATACTTTTCTCAAATCAGAATTTGAACATCAAAAGGAAGCACACACACGCATTTTGGAAGAGAAGAAAATAAAATATGATGCTGAGGTACATAGAATTTTACAGTAGCTTAAAATGTATCTGATGACAAAGCTGGTGAAAATGTTGGTACTTGATGGGTTGTCAGTTTGACACCATTTCGTAATGTAGTGTTTGTTTCCGTTCTCTTAGTTCTCAACACAGTTTTATGACTTAGCCTAAAGCTGTCTCTGTAGGTTTGTTCAGTTATGTGTCGCAACATGACTTGTGCTATTATAAGTAAGAATAGACTTGCCTTCTGATAAACGACAGCCAGTATATTTGCTTAATGCTTTTTTTAATAGCATTTGTGATGGAATTTGAGACATTATGCTAATCTGAAATTGATAAGTTATCTGAGCAACTGATGTAAGTTTAGATTTTAAATTACTTATCTGGCAACTAATCCAAGAAGAAGGCAGCAGAAGATATTGTTTAAATCATACAAGGGTACATTTTGCACCTAAGCTGGATCATGACGGTGGTTGTCAAAAGGATTCTGAAAACTTTGGTAACTTTATTTGAGTTGTATTAACTCTTGAATGAATTTTCTGTTTCAGAATTGGACTTCCAACAGTGTAGCTAAATAAATTGCCAGCTTATTTATGCTTTAAATACATGCAGCACTGTAGATGAGTGTTGCATATGTAAATTCTGTAGTCATTTAAGTATTTGTCTGTGAGCATATATCTGAAGATGCCAGATGAGAATGTATTACTCCAAACATGAGACATAAATCAAAGCAATCAAAATCAATCCAAATTTGCAAATGCAATACATTAAAAACAGAACAGTTGTCCTTCCTGGAGCTGAACCCACATGCTGCTTTACAGCTTGCCTCTCTTGTGGGCTTGCTGAGTTTGTGGTAATTAGCACACTTACGGAGGATGAAAATACCTTGAGCTCAGGGCACAATGTGATCTAGTTTCTCTTTCTTGGAGCATTCTTAACCTTCCATGCTATTTAGCACAAAGAGGCTACAAAAGCATCCTAATTCTTAAATGATGGCTTGGGCATGTCATGCAATAAGTGTTTAAATGTCCTCATAAAAGGGATATGGAGGGCTTTTGCTGCAGAAATTGGCTTTGTTCCATAGACACCACTGGTGCAACTTCTAAAAGCACTGCTGTAGATTGGAGTTTGGACTAGTCTCTTGATATGAGAACTCTTACATACCTTACCTTCTCACTCTTTTGTCTCCAGTACTGCATTCAGACTATGTAACTCATTTTGAAACACTAGACTCTATATAATTATGTTTGTTAGAGTCTCAGGTTTAGTTTGTACATGTTGTACTACCTTGGGAGAGAATTTTTTTTTTTCTGCTTTATGATCTGTCTGACAGGGTCAAATCATGTTGGCTGTCTTGAGTTACTAGCAGATTTGAGTTTTGTTGTGGTTATGGAATTGTGGAATCATAATATAGGTTAGAAGAGACCTAGTCCAACATCCTGCTTAAAATATTGAAGTGTAATGAGATTGGGTTGCTCAGGGCCATGTCCAGTCAAGTCTTGAACATCTGTGAGGATGGAGATTTCACAACCTTCCTGGACAAACTATTCCAGTATTGAACCATCTTCATGGTAAACTTTTTTCCTAGTATCTAATTGGAATTTCACATGTTCCAGCTTGTGTCTGTTGCCTCTCTTCCCATCACCATGCACCTCCAAGAAGACATCTGTCTTCTCTGTATCCTTTTGTCAGGTATACAGAGGGATAAAGTCTCCCCTGAGCATTCTCTTCTCCAAGCTGAAGAGGCTTAGTTCTCTTAGCATGTTCTTGTATGTCATGTTCTCCAATCCCCTAACGGTCTTACTGGCTCTCCACTGGACTTGATCCAGTCTGTCATTATTCTTTCTGTACTGGACACAGACTACAGATGCAGTTTTACAAGTACTTGTAGGCAACAAAGGATCTCTTCCCTGGATCCACTAGCCATTATTCTGCCAGTCTGCCAGGATGCAGTTGGTGATCTTTGCTGCAAGGGTATTCTGCTTACTAATGTTCAACTTGTTTTCCACTAGGACTCCCAGATCCTTTTCCATGGAGCTGCTTCCTAGGCAGTTGCCCCAGCCTGTGCTGTTGCATTGAGTTACTCCATCCCAGATGCGCAGCTTTGTACTTGCTCTTGTTGGAGATGTTCCAGTCAGCCCATTCCTTCAGCCTGTCCAGATCCCTCTGAATAGCAGTTCTCCTTTCCACCACATTGACCATTTTCCCCCAGTTTGGCGTTACCTGAAAACTTGATGAAAGTGTACTCCATCCCATCATCCAAGTCACTAACAAGGACATTAATCAGTACTGGACCATGTACTGATCTCAGAAAGACCCCAGTCATTGCAGGTAGTCAGTTGGGCTTTGCAACACTGATCATCACTCTTTGAGCCTGGCAAGCCCAACCAGTTTTCCACTCACTTTATCGTCTACTTTTCCAGCCCATATGTCACTAATTTAGCAAGAGAGAAGATTATGGGAGACTGCGTCAAAGGCCTTGTTAAAATCAAGGTATACACGATCCACTGCTCTCTCCTTGTCTGCAGTGCCAGTCACCTCTTTCTAGAAAGCAGAGTAGTAGGTCAGGCATGATTTGCCCTTGGTAAACGCTGCTTTCCAGCACCTCGTCTTTCATGTGTTTAGAAATGGCTTTTAAGAGGATTTGCTTTATAACCTTCACAGAGACTGATGTGAAGCTGACTGTCCTTTAGTTATCTGGATCCTTCTTGATTTTTTTTTTTTTGCTCTGGGTGTGCTGTCTGCCTCTTTCCAGTGATCAGGGACCTTCTCTGATTGCAGTGACTTTTCAAAGATGATAGAGAATAGCCTTGCAGTGATACCAGCTCCTTCAAAATACTTGGATCCATTCCAAGGACTTGTGTGTGTCCAGTGGATTAAATGATCCCTCACATTTTATTTCTCTACTCTGGGTACTGCTTTACTCCTCCAGACTGTTAGGGGGCTCAGGGACATCTGAGGCCCCAGTACAAGCCTTATCAGTGAAAACTCAAGCAAAAAAGGCATTTAGGAGTGGGTCTGTTGATTTTCCTACTCTAAGAAAGAAAATAACTGTGAATGTAATTTCTTAATATTTTAAATGCACAGTGATGCTCTTTCCTGAATTGTCAATTGCTATATTTGTTGCTGCCTGACATTTAACCATTGTGAAAGCTTTTATTTTTCTGATTAACAACTATCAGATTGCAAGACTGGAAAAAGATAAAGAAGAACTCCGTGATCAGCTGCTTAGTGTTGATCCCACGAGGGACAGTAAACGTGTGGAGACACTCTCTAGAGAAAAGGCACAACTGTATCAGAAATTAAAAGGCTTAGAAGCAGAAGCAGCAGAACTAAGAGCAGAAAGGGACAATTGTGTTGTGCAAGCAGAAAATGTTCAAAGAGTACAAGTACGACAGTTAGCAGAGATGCAGGCTATGACAAGGTGTCTAGAGGTAAGATTTTTTTTATTTTTTTTTTAAATTTTGCCTCCTTGTAGAGTGTAGTGAGAATAATGCTTGGCTTGATAGGACTGTCACTGAAGTCACTGAAAATTTTGCCATTGACTCTACAGTTTGAATTTGTACATTTCAGATTTAAAAATGAATTGTAAGTACATTGGGAGTCATGTACTGCCAATTCAACTTTGGGAAGGTGGAGAGCTCAACTGAGAGATTCTGTTGAATGATCTTCCTTCCTTCTAAACATGCAAGTGATATCCATGTTTGTAGTCAGTAAGGTGCTCACTTGGCTGGAGTTTGAAACTGATGACAATAATTAATAATTACTACAGTAAATTTTTGTATTCTTTTCAAAAATGTCATATGATTCTCCCGTATTTCTTTAATTCTTTCCTTGTGTGTTGTCGTCTTTCTTGCCTCCCTTTGTCTCTCCTTTCTCCAACACGTTACTGCAATTGTTTAGTTCTTGGCTGTTGCTCTCCCTTAAAGAACCTTTGTTATTTCTGGCCTGTTGTATGTTTCCCAGAGTTCTACTGTATTCCTCACCTGTGGTCTTCAGTCCTGTTTCAGTTCTTGCTACCTCTCTAGGTAGGGAGTATTTCCGTGTAGATTTCTTGCACAGTTGCAGCACACAGATAGATGGTTCGTTTTCTTTTTTACTGTTATCAGGGCTGTATACCTTTGTTACAAAATGTTCTGATCACAACTTAAAAGTCCTGTAATATCCTTAGTTTAGAAAACTTACAAGAAAGTCCTGCTGGAAATTGGTCAGTTCAGAAAAAGGAAGGTGAAATCATAGGTTAGATTACCTTTTTGATACTTAGTGAAGCTCAGGGTCTTGAGTCTGTAATACAGTAATTGCACTTTATTTCCTCTCCATGATAGTTCTTCAGTTAGTATTACTGCATAGGCCAACATATGACATCTTTTTGAGCATCACTTACAGTCATACTGGTGTCTACAGCCCAGTAATTTACTGGTAGGAATACCTGCTGCCTCCTAACCAAGTCGGATTACCTCTGCCTCTTGTGAAGTAGGATTGAAAATGTGTGTGATTCTGTGCAGGCAATGTTAGTAAAAACAGTTGTAGCTTTCGAATAAAATTGAAGACCCTTGTATTTGAACATATTGTTGAGCAGAAGATAAATACTTATATATTACCTTATTATATAATATAAAGGGTCAGTAATATCTGAAAGCCCAGATCAATTGAACCTTTCAAGTGGATAGCAAGAGACAGCCCTGCTCCAAAAGTCTTACAAATGCCTCCTTTATTCAAGGCAGAAAAGAAGTCTGCTGAACTACGGATTGATAAAATTGAAAAAGAACTGCAGATGAGTCAGGAGCAAAACATTCTCTTAACTAGTAAACTTCACAAATCTGAACGAGAAGTCAATTCCTTAGCTGCTAAAGTAAGTACTTTTATGGTATCTGAAATATTTTTTTCATATCCTGTTATGTTTAAGTTTTTCTGATTGTATTTTACATGAAGAATAAAGTAACTGTCTTCTACTGTGACTTGAAATAGGTTTTGATTTTTTTTTCACAATTTCAGTTGGAAGATATCAAATATGTGACTTTAGAGATACTTACAGGGATGGCAGTTTTCCTGTAAAGACTGAGGTTATGCTCTTTTTATTTAATTTTCTAGATCTTTTTTCTAAACAGGACAGGGCTCGCAGAGGTGTCTTTATAGGCATGTTTTCAGTACTCTTGAAAACAGACAGCCTTATTTGTTGGAAACAAGCATTATTTTTTCATAAAGTGTATAAAGTACAATAGAGCTTTAAATTGATTTTTTTTTTTTAAATGGAGATCTGTGTTGGCTACAGGAAGCAAGCTGCATTGGAATCACCTGCAGAGATTTAAGTTATATTAGAAGCAGGATAGTCACATAAGCAGAGCGTTCTTCTTGGGCTTATGCCAGCATAGCTTGTACAGAAACATTTCTGTACAGCACTGCATCATATCATTTTAAGTAGATTATTGTCTTGCAAGATGTTTGAGTATCTTAGTTGTTGGCTTGGCACCATCTCTCAGAGGCTTTGTTCTATGTTTGTATGATTTTTTTTTTTCTTCTTCTGAAGATGTTGGAGAAATTTCTAGAAAAATAGCTAAGAAAAAAAAAAGATCAGGTTTCTAGTTTCAGGAAAACCTGAAAATGCTTAAGAAACTTGACGTCATTAGTATTTCAGCATAATTAGATTAGTATGGATGCCAGATTCAGAGTTTCATCTGGTTGCAGTGACTCCTCAGCTACACAATTTAAAAGAGACAGATCCTTTATGCAATTTCATATGTGATTATTTGAATAAACAATAAAATTGAAACACTGGTAAACTGGTTTACCTTCAAATGTTGCAGAATGGTTACATTGCTTTATGTATTTGAGTCAGGATACTAGTCATAATGCAGTAGTTACTTGGGTAAATATTAGCTTTCTGCTGTTTCTTATTACTTCCTTTCTGGAGAGAATACTGGGTAATAAATTCTTATCACATCTGTCAGTTCCTGGTAGTAAATTTAATCCCTGGTGTTTTCTTGCCTTTCTGAAGAGGCTTTCGTTAGTTCTGAACTAACTGTAAAGACAGTAACTTTAGTCTTGTATATCTACTTGAATGCAGAATTATTTTAAGCTCTCTGTTGTCTTAAAGCCATCCTGCATTTCTGAGTATACTTTCCAGAGTAACACTGACATGCCCTTTGTATGGGTATGGCAGTTAATATTGTCATAATATGCCTCAAGAAAGATATGATACAGGAAGAAAACTTTAACTTCTAACATAGTTGTTCTTAAATCTCAGATTTCATTCAAAACAGGCTTTACAGTTCACATTTATCAGTGTGAACTATTTAATTTTGGTCCTTAATCCAAAAAAAGTTCTAATTTACTGTAAGAATAGAATATACCTATATCAATATTTAAAGCCCCTTGTATGTCATACTCATCTCACATGAATAATAAATAGGAGAGCAAGACTTCTGTTAAACATTTTTCTTCAATTGTCTGTCAGAAAGTATAGAAGATTGTTACAGTCTTTACTTTTTATATCAGCTGGTGTTCTCTGCTCACCTTCAGATGCAGGAAAAAAGTAAAATGTTCAGTGGTGTTTCTTGAAGGGAGGAAAGTAGAAACTAATTTCTGTACGAACCTCCACCCCTTTCTGCCCCCGCTCAAATTTATTCCTGAGTGCAGGTGCATGCATTTGTCTTCTGGATTTTGTGCCTTAAAAAAGCCACCTTAAATCTTTGCAAGTTGCCCTGAAATGTTCTCAATTTAGTATTTCAGCAACCAAATCCACCCTGTAGTTACTTAATAAGCTACTGTGTCATTCTTAACCTTTTGCCACTTGTATATGCTAGCAGGTTGTAATTACATTTGTCATTGTGAATGGATTTTCATTATAAGTGCTTTCCTCTAGATACTTAATTCTCATTGACCATGTAATTACTGCGTACAAATGCTTAAACTATAGAAAGTTTCCATGCAAGCAGTAATTGTCTTTGATTTGATGTTCTTAAAGCTCCTGCTTTTATGAGGCCATTGGATGTGTATGTCACAGCTGTAAAGAAGTATTTGATTTAAAATGCACTTTAAAACTATGAAGACCTGGGTTTTTGAGAAAGTAGTGTAGCACTCCAGGAGGTCAGGGGACTACAAGCAGTTACAAAATTGAAATTACTTGGGGAAGCAACTGATAATCTGGTTTTGCATATCACCGTTTTGATTTACTTAGGAAGATTAACTTTATTTTAGCTTGACTCTGCAGGATCTTTACATGAAGTAGATGTAAACCGACATGCTAATGCTTGAGTTAGCAAGTTATCAGGGTCTTACACAATTTGCATCAGTGTCATGGGAAGATATTTCCAATGAGTACTTGTCATAACTACCCCAATATTAGGAGGCTAGCTTGTAGAATGTATAGTATTTACTCAGAAACCAAGTTTTCCCGGGAAGTCCTGCACATCTGTGCATATATCACCAAGGCTTCTTAAAAGAGTAACTTTTCTACACTGTAGCTTGTAATAACTGTCTGGTTAAAGATGAAATACATGCCAGTAGTCAGACAGCCTGATTACTGGAATGTATGTTGTATTTGAGCACTTTAGTTGTTTTTTTTTAATCAGAGAATATATAAAACTTGCATTTCAAGATGACTGACAACTCATTCAATAATCTTCAGTGTGTGACTTGAATTAATAAAATCCAGCAATAGCACTGATTATGATTTGGGGAATCAGATTATGTCAGTAGCTTTAGTGTTACAGTATCTATATGATCACCATTAAAAATTACCTACAAGAGTGGATATTCTGGATTGGCTTTCAGGAAAACAGTGGATGAAAAAATATTTAAGGTATGTCTAAAATAAGCGTTGTCGATGATTATTTGGCAGATTTTCTTGTTAGCAAAGTATCACATGAAAAACTTACAGTAAGCTGTGAATGCATATATTTATTTTAGTTGATTTGGGTTTTTTTCTAATTCATAGGTGAAAGAACTTGAACATGCACATAAATTGGAAGTAACAAATGTCAGACTGGAGGCAGCAAGAACAAAGAGTGATGTAGAAAGAGAAAGAAACAAGATTCAAAGTGAAATGGATGGTAAAATGTGCAATTCCTAATGATTTCTTTTGTAATTTATAGTTAGAATACTACAATTATTTTTCTTCCAAACATTCCCCAGCAGCCTTCACCTTCCACTTCCGGTCTAGGTCAGAGATCTGAAAATTCATTTTTGTATCTGAAACAACTGTGTTATTTCACTTGGTCTAGTAGGTTAAGAAGAACAGCTACAGAACAATTTTGTATTTATGTAAATTAGTGCATTTGTGACACAATTTGAGCATAATCTGTTTTAAATCATGTACTTCATAGGATTATATTTTCTATTCTTGCCAAATTCTAGAGTATTTTGCAGTCTGCTTGAAACCTTAACGTACCATAGCACTTCAGTGGTGGTTTTGCTTTCTGATTCTGTGTCTGTGGAATTGTTAACACTTGGGTAAGGCTGCCATGTGAAACAAAATACAATTTCTAGCTTGTTCTTTGAAGAAAATAGGTTGTGGTCTAAGCTACCTAGTACAGCTGAGCCTGTAGGCAACCTGAAATAGCCTTCTTGAGTGAAAAGGCCACAGCTTTCTAGTACTAGTTACATGCTGATGATTTAAATCACGACACAGCTTTTAAGTGGACTGTCCTCCCCGATTTGCTATAACCCCAAAATTGTACCTTCATCTTCCTGGAACAGCTGGTTCTGTTCACTTGCATTAAGTTCTCTGAGAGCAACTGAAAAACTGATTTCTGTATCAACAATGCACTCATATGATATTGCAAACTAAAAATGTTGGACCCTATGACATATGAAGCTAATACAGACTAGATTTAAGCTAACCTGAAGTTGCTATGGAATCCAGTTTGCATCACTGAATTAGCCAAATAACCAGCAGTCATTGTTATAGCATGTTAGCTTATTTGCCAGTGAACAGAGGTGTTTTGGTCACAAGTTTTTAATTTGCATCTTCAGTTCCTGCACGTAGAGTCATAATTTTAAAATTGCCTCATTTGGTAATATGAGTGGATTAAACTAGGAGACTTGTTGTAGCCAGGTTACTATGGTTTCACTAGTAAGCAGTTACTGTTTACCATAAACTTTTCCATAAAAAGAAAATTTAAAAAATTCTTGCTTGACCTTTTCGTAGCTATTGTGGAACACTTTTTTTTTTTTAAATCCAGACACAGCTGCTTAGCAGAAATTGCTGTAGAGTTTAAATCTATAATAATATCACCTGTTTAATTACTTTTGTATGTTATAATAATAAACCCTCATAGACAGAAATTCCAGTGTAATGGTTACTCTTCAAAAGTTTTTGAAATGCTTCTGTTATACTAAGAAAGGCCATGTCGGTTCTGTTTTTCTTGGGATTTTTTTCTCGTTCTTTCATTCTGTCATGTGAATTGTGATTTTTTAGCTCCTTTTTATCAATTTATAAAGCTATTTTAATACTGGGTTTCTTCAGGTTGATATCAATAATGACATTTTAACTTTTTTTTAATGTATGATGCAGGATTGCTGTCAGACCAGGAAATTCTTAAGGCAGCTGTTGAACGTCATAAGATGCTTTTAGTAGAAAAGGATCGGGAGCTAATTCGTAAAGTGCAAGCTGCCAAAGAGGAAGGTTTTGAAAAAATTGCAGCCTTACAGGATGAAAAGTATGTTTGTTGATTTACTGCTCAACTTCTTAAAGAGGAGTGTTTTGAATAACCTTAAAAAATGTCATTCTTAGCAACTAAACACTTCTGGCATTTTGTCATGATTCTTGTCCATGTGTTGAATAATGTCTCAGGTTAGAACTTGAGAACAGATTAGCTGATCTAGAGAAGACTAAACTGGAACAAGATACTTGGAGACAATCTGAAAAGGATCAGTATGAAGAGAAACTACGTGTTGTACAGTTGGCAGAAGAATCTAGCAAAAAGGAACTTCAGCGTTTGCGGTAGTGTTGCTTTTTTAACCTTGACACAAATTTCTCACTTCCCCCCCCCTAATTTCTCTACAGTAGATATAGAAAAATGTTTGTTATGGTAAATTAAACAAAATTAGCTTTTGCATTGTGTAAAAAAAGGGCTGAATTAAAAAGGTGCTGTTTTTTAAAAAAAATAATTCAAACTTCTAAAAATTATATGATTTTTAATTAACATTTTAAAGATATAATTTTGCAATACGCATGTGTGTTAAAATTGGGTCCATGCTGGCTGCTGGCATAGCCCCAGCATTAGAGTAAACCATTTCTCTTTACACAAATCAATGTATTTCTCACTCCTATAGGAATTATAATAATCAATAAAAATATATTTTAAATAATTGTTTAGTTAAATATTTATCAGCTTTTCAAATTATGCAATATATTCTCTTGTCAGAATTGCTTTGTCCTAACTTCTAACATCTATATCTTAATTAGATAAAAATAAGGATGTCTTATGCAATTTTAGATTAAAAATTCAACAGCAAGCTATTCAGACAGAGGAGTTGGAAGAAAAGAAGCGTGAAAGTGCTGATCTGAAACAGGTGAGGTTTTATCAGATTGTAATATTTTATATAGAAATACAATCTTTCCTGCAGTTACCATGTCCAATGTTTGAAGATTACATTGAATTTTTAAGGCCTTTTTTTCCTGAGGGACAAAATGAGTACAACAGTTATTTAAAAGCCAAAGTGTTCAGAAATCAGTCATGCTTTCGTAGACCTTTATAAATGGATTACAGCTTTTTGCTTCATGTGTTTTGTGGGTACCAAGGATTTCAAAGCTGAATGTTTATAGACAGGTATATTAAATACAGTTATGCGGTATTTAACTGGAGATTCAGTTTCCATGGAGACTTATAAATTGTTTCTAGGTAATGCTTTGCGTTCACACTGCATCTCTCATTGGAGGTTCTTCAAGAGCTCAACAGCTGTTTCATAAATGAATAAACTAGTGTAAAGAGGTATATTTCTATTGCAGAGTGAATTGATGGTAATGTTGAAAATAAAACCTAATTCTTTTAACTCCTGCTTGCCCATCATGTTATTTAGTAGGTAAGAACATAGCTGTGCATCAAAGTAGTCTGCAAGCTATGTGCACTTGAAGTTCAAGGCAATATTCTTTTTTCCTCCTGAAATGAGAAATTGGGGTATCTGAGTGTGCATGTGGTTTGGTTGGACTTTTCAGACTCTATCCTTTAGTTGGTTTTGTGAACTGGTTGGTACAGCAACTGTGGGCCGTACCACATTATGAGAGTATGTGGGTAGCTCCACAGCTCAGCTACTAAATGTGTGGTGCTCTAGTTCTGTTCAGCTCTGGGACCTAATGTTGGATTTCTTAAGTTCTGGAGGACACATCAATGACTGAAGGCTCCTGCCTCCCTTTCTCCTTCTCATTTTAACTACAGTAGAAAACCTTCTTTATCTAGTAGTGATTTACTGTAAAGCTTTTGGAATAAGGAGAAAAAGAACAAATAAGAAAGGCTTATGAAAAGTTAATGCAGCCAGTTAGTGTCTGCATTTTGCTCTATCTCAGTATCTCAAAATTAATTGTTAGTTATTTGCATAGCTTCTCAAATGGAAAAATTTCCTTTCTTTGTAGCAAATTCATGACATGCAACTCCAGATTGCCTCACTTTCTCAATCAGAAAATGATTTCCTGGAGTCTAGTCAGAAGCTGAAGGCAAAAATAGAAGAATTGAAACAAGAATGTAAAAATGCAAGGACTCTGGCAGAAAAAATTCAGCTGGAAACAGAAAAGTAATTTTTTTGTTCCTTTTGCCTTTACTTTTCATATCACTCGTGTTCCTTTCACATAGATTACTTACTACAGATTGTAGATTCTGAATAAAGTAATAAATTAAAAATGAACAGCAAATATTGGACAATTGTAAAAAATGGCTATACCTTCTGCTATGCAGGATGTATAAAATCTTTGCTTGTGATAACTTAAACTGCAGTTTGTTTCTGTTTCTGTCTCTTACAATTAATTCTTGACTAGTGAAATACACTATTTGTATAAAATGAAATCCTATTTATACTGAAATGAATGTCAAACATATCAGTTTAAGCAGATCTAGAGTTTCACACGTGGTTCTTTTAAGAGTGTTTAAGTATTCAGGGTGAAAAAAGTGTTTAAGTATTATGCTTTGATAAAGTTTCAGGGACCCAGTCTGTAATATGTGTGTATATACCTTTTTTTTTTTTTTGATCTCCCACTGGATCCTTTTAGCTGATATGAAGCAAATAAAAGATTATTGGATATCTTCTAGTTGCTCTCATCAAAATTAAAGATAATCACTTTCATTTTTTGCATGAGCTCTACTACATGCAATCAAAATATGCTAATAAATGCTGAAGGAAACCAAATCTTGTTCAGAGCCCATACGGTAGTGAACAGTTTCCTGAAATTCAAAAGATTAATTTGTCAGTTAGTCTGAAATGTCTATTTAATGTTTCCTAGCCTAATAACTAAATACATGTCTAACTTGTACTGGATTATCGTGTGTTGGGTTTTTCAAAAAGTCAGCACCCCACATTAAATAGAAACCTTCCAGAAGATTTAATGTGGCATTTTTTGTTTGAACTTCTCTTTTACTATAAATTGGTACTGCAATTGCTTTGTTGTCATTATTTTAAATTTTGCTTTTCAGTTTAACATTTGAAGAAATTATTGCATTGGGACTGCAGAGTACACGCTGTTGTCAGTAGCATGTTAAATACTTTGGATGTTTACTTTAGGAAGGTCTATTCATATTTTGAGTGAGATTGTCACTGTTATTTGAGTGAGACTGTCAGTGTCATTTACATATTCATGGACCATAGACCAGTTGGGAGTAGGTTTGCCAGGGAAGGCAGTGGAAGGAACTTGGCAGTCCTCTGAGATTGTTGGTAAGTATGTACATAAGGGGAGATGCACCAAGGCTGATACTTCAGGAATTAAGCAGCTTTGCAGCCTCCATGTAAGTCCTCCAGGTCTGTCCTACTGTTACCCTGTCAGCCCTGGGACGTGTTTCCATTCTTTTTCTGACTCTGTGGGTGATAGGACTTCCTTCCTCAGTTCAGTAATTCTTACGAGCTTGAACTCCAAGAGTTAAGTTGCACCAAAGCAACTTAGCTTAAGAACGAAGTGAAATAAGGACCAAAAGATAAGAAAGCCTAAGATAAAGAGTTTCAAATAAATAAAATAATGCCAGTTGAGCCATAAGTAGGCAAAGCAGCTGCCTGCCTGGCTGTGTCAATCTTAGTCTTGGAAATGAAAATGTGAAATGAGAAAAAGCACTGAAGGCAAACTATGAGATTGATACAGATCAGAGATGAGCTCAAACAGGCACTTGTTAAACTTTTCAGGAACAGCATTAGTAGCACTTAAGAAAATATCCCAATGCATTTTTAACCACTGTCTCAACTGTAATTCTTTTGCTGTTAAGCAGTGCTTTTTGAGAAAGCTCTTTGGTGCCTGGGTAGTCATAGTTATTTACAGTCAACAGCAAGGTATAAACCATACTGGGTCTACTAAAAGAACTGTGGCAGCTACGAGGTGGGCCAGGATCCTGGTGCTGATACAAGAGTGGATCCCTAATACTTGTACTGTGGGGAAGGGAAAGGCTGTTTGGTGAGAAATTTATGAAGGTTCATTCAGAGTCCCTATAGGGAAACTGCATCAGCCCAGGACTGCCGTGGTATGGGTGCACTGATACCAGGCCTTGGACTGCACTTCTTAAAAACTGCTGCACAAAATCTCACCATCTGATTTTTTTATAGTTATGTAGTTAAATATGCAGCTAGTTCTTGTCTACTTTGACCCCCAATGCAAATAGCCCAAACAAGCAAGGCAGCAGGGGGAAACTGTCTCCTTTCCTATCTGCTGCTAGAGAACACAGCCTAATTTCAGTATGTTTTAACCATACAAAGGCCTAAACAGATAATGTATGTTGTTGAAGGTGTGTGTTCAGCTGGAATGTTGTCTAGGAACCATATCGGTGAGTGCTTCCTGTTGTGCTGGTGTTTGTTCTGGTTGGGAGCACGTACTAGTCAGGTCTGTACTTCTCTGTTACAAAGGTATAATAGACCTCACAGGGCAGCAATCTCTTCTCTTGCATTTTACTTCCAAAACAGAGAAGGTATTTGTCAGCTCTTCTGGCAACTGATGTTTGGCATATGTGTCTACTGTTGTGTTCCAGTGTGATTATTTGATCTGAATTTAGAAATTTCTGTGGACGGTTTGGTAACATGCCAAACCAACAAGCAGACAACAGTTAACTAGCTTATTTGAATCAGTTTTCAGAATTTGTCTCATAGTTGAACAAAGCCTAGGATGATGTTAATGCACTGGTCCGAATGTTGTTAGTCACAGTTAGCCTGTGAGCACAATAAAATTTAAATCAGATACTTCCAGTATATAAAGGTAGGAGTTGTGAAAAGATGCATCTATTTTAAGAGCCTTAAGACATTAATCCAAAGCACTGCTTTGTCTATATAACCTCTTAATCTTTTTACCTGATTCTTTCAAAGGACTTTAGAAAAGAAACGTATAGAATGGCTGGAGGAGAAGCATATGCTAACTCAGTGCATCACAGAGAAAGAAGAGAAATACAACCAAGTGAAGGATAAGTTGCATCGAGCTGGTGTTGCTCAGAAAAAGGCATGTTGACTCTTCCTTTATGAATGATACAGCTTATGAAAAGTTCTGCTTTACTTTGACCACCTAGAACTGTTTTAATAGTAAGAGCTTACTTGCAATCTTCTATATATAATAAGAAAGTGTGTCGAGTTCTTCCAAGATTAGCACAGAAATAGATTGAAGTGACATGCAAAAGAATATTACAGCCAACACCTTTGTTGTAATGCCATCAAAGACTGTGTGAGACTTTTTTTTGCATGTGTGTATGTGGTTATTTAAGAGGTGGAATCCTTGATTAGTAAGGATGTTGTTTCAGATACTAGAAGAATGATGTTCTACTTTTCCTTGATGGAATATGAAAATTGTAGAACTTCTAAGCTTACTTTTTATGAAAAAACTTGAAAGGAAAAGCTGATTAATTGTTTATAAAGGTTCAAGATTAATTGGTAGTTTTATACATTGGACATAATAAAGGATATGAAACCTACTGCTAGCTTTTAAGGTTGTTAAAATTTGAGCTCAATAGGAGGGAAAGGAAAGATACTTCTTTTTTTGATCATGTTTATGCTTATTTATACATGGTCATTTAAAGAATGAATTTTGTAATTCTTAAATACAGTTAGTGTTTGTTAGTACAGTTAGTCACTGACCAATGAATGAATTACAGCTGCGCATCTTTCAGTCACAGCTGTGTGTCGTTTTCCATCATGGGGATTCAGAACCTTCAAACAACACAGCACTTCTTCTTAAGGAAGGAAAAATCCTAAAAACTGTCACAGCTTTGAAACCATATGCAGTGTAATTTAATTTTTACAGGATCTAATCTATCAAGGCATTATTACTTAGCTCTGTTTGAAATGTCTGTTTGACAGAGAAAGGCTCTCACTGATAATAAAAAAAGGAGGATGCAAGAGAAACTAGAACTTTTGGAAGCCAAGATAGAAGAGCTAGAAACACAAAATCAGGTGCTAAATAGGTAATAAACTTTGCTTTTTCTTAGCTTGAAAAATGATGTATGCCTAAGATCTGACTTAGTAATATGAAGTCATTTTGAAGATCCATGACAATTTAGTAACTGGAGTCCAGTCCAGTGGCATTTTCAGTGCTAGCATTCTTTGAATGGAGTCCGTTGGATGGGCAGCTGAGAGCTGCAGGGCTGGCTTTCTGGGGAGAAATGAGGGAAAAAGATCTGATAGATAGAGTTGCAGGAATCCCTTCAAAAGAAGGAAGTCTGTAAAAAAGGGGGGGTGGCAGTAAAGCAGTGTTAGAGTTGAAAGTACAGTATGTAAAACTAAATGGAAGACAGGAAAGAAAAAGACTTTAGAATTGCAGGAGAAACAGACCATCCTCTCTGAAAGACAAACTCATGTTTTTTCCTCTTTATTGAGCGACTGTGGAGGGCTTGACTCAATTTCATGTGGCTCCTCTGGCTAACTACTGTTAATGCTGTTGAAAGCCTAATTTATTCCATGTAAATTCTAATCTGTAATACAGCAGATTGATTAGTGGGTAGAGGGACTTTGAGATAGACATTTAGAAGAATATAGCCAGATCTTATGCCTTCCAGTTTTTCTGGTATATAGTTTTCTTTTGTAGGCATAATAACAGTAGAGTACTCATGGAGAGGTGTGCTTCTGTGTCGGGATAATAAAGATTTTGAGCAATAAGAAATCTCGTATTTCCTAGGCAGAATGTTTCCTATGAAGAATATGTATGCCTCAAGAAGAGACTAAAGGACTTGCAGCGTAGACACAATGAATTCCGGAGTTTAATTCTGAATCCTGACATACCATCACTCAATCCACTCAGTAGAAGGTCATCATCTGCCCTGCCTCATGGGCCTGAAACATTCTTCCCCCTTCTTCAGGTAGTGATGTATTACAGGTTGTGAAAATAATATAAAAAAAGAGGGTACTGGAACTGTCATTTATTACAGACCTTAGTCTTGACGAAGGGGTATTTGATGTTTGAACAGAGGAAGAAAACTTTGAGGAATGCTTCTAGTGGTGTTCCCTTCCTCACAATAGGAAGGAGTTCTTGAAAGACAGATGATATATTACAGAGTGTAACAAACAGGTGGCTTTAACCCAGTTCTCCCTACTTTGTCCTTCCGAGAGGCTTTAAATCGCCCCTTCTGGGCAAGAAATACCACAGTGGTGTTTTCACACCATGGTTTCATTATTAAAAAGAAGTATTGCTGGTCTTGATTTCTTGTGTGGTTAAAAGAGTGTTGGTTACTCTGGTGAGCATGCTGAGGGTGAAAATCTCTCTGTCTGAGGTTGACCAGGCTGACTTTAGAAGTTCTTGGCAACTGTGACCTCAGGTTTGCATGTCTCTTCATCCGAGAGGAGGAAGCCTGCATGCTCATTTCTTGCTGATGCTGTTAATCATGAATGTCAGAACAATATCCACAAAACATTGAGGATTAAAATTCAATGAATAAGGATATTTTTGGCTTGACAATTTTTATTTTAAAATCATTAATTAAAGAAAATGAAATTACTCATGTTGGTCCCTTGTAGGTGTGCAAAATGTAATAGAGCCACCTTTTTTATTTTACTTTATTTTATTTTTATTTCAAGGAGCAACAGCATCAGGAGGAAAGAGAGCTTACCTTGCTTCGCAAGCGGATGGAAGAACTAGAAGCCACACAGAGAAAACAGCTGCAAGATCTGGGACCAGCTAGAGAGCGAGTAACAGTGGGCACATATGGGGACCTGGCTAGAGACAAGATTGCTGGAGAAGGCAATGCAGAAAGTGAGGACTCCAAATAAAGTTGGCAAACTCTGTGTGCTGTTAGTTTTCAATAGCTTATCCTTTGTAAGTGCTTTTATTATTTTGCCAAAAACATGTTTGTATGTGCCTGAATAGCATAAAATATATTCTGCATAGTTTTGTATTTGTTTTTGAGAGAGTGTCATAAGTCATCAAATGTAATGGTTCAAAACAAATCTTCAAAAGATTAGCTACATTTTAAAATGTTTTTACATTAATGACATGAAATTATTTGGAAGTCAAAACATATGAAATAACCTCATCACACAAAACTTTAAAAAACATGTATCAAGGTTTGAGTTTGGTGTGACCCAGCTTATAAACCCGCTCTGGGTGGGACGAGTGGGGTTCGCAGAGGTTCTGTGGATCCCCTTGGGGCAAATTAAGGTGAAATGACACCAAACAATCAAATACTTTAATGTGTATAATTTTTAAGGAAAAAGGAAAATGTAGGATGTAAAATGTGAAATGTAAAAGAATTACAAAAAAACCCCAACTTGGTAAAGACAACTTGTGACAACACTACCACCCACCAACAACCCCAAATCTTACAACAATGTGATAACAACAGCACAACTGCCAACCATACTAAAAAACCCCAACCGCTTATAAAACTTGCAGTCACTTATCAGTACTAAAACAAGACTGCCACAGAAACTTGCTAAACAAGCCCCAAAAGGAGCTGGCGTAAAACTTATAAGGTGTTACCATATGTGCCAGAGAGAGAGATGCTCAAAGAGAAAGGAAAAGGAGAGAAGAGAGAGAGAAAGCTTTCACAACTCTTTGGATCCTTGGGTGAGTGTCAACGTCTTGGCAGGGGGCAGAGTGCAAGCGCATCTTCTCTTTGTTTATTCACCTTTTATAGACAAAAGTTCTCAGGTCTCCCTCCTAACTTTCTTCAGGTAGCATAGGAAGTGGAGAGGGGTATCTCCTTAATTAACAGGGGGAGAACCATCTTTTTGTGCAGGTGTAAGAGGGGAAAGGGTAGGTCTTTTTCCAACCTTAATGATTCTTTGATTCTATGAAGTTGTAATGTGGCTCCTGAAGGCTGCGGGGAGGTGTAGCGGGCACTGCAGCTTCAGCCTGCCTCAGGCCTGCAGCTGCTTCCCAGGGCTGGGAAGGCTGCTGGGAATCCCCCACCCTACCACCCTGGCCCCTTTCAGGAGGTCGCTGCTTACCAGCTGCTGGGTTTCAGGCCAGAACATCTCTGCCCACAGCATCACCTGACACTGCATCGTACCTTTCTTTTTTTGTATTTCCCAACTTCAGAGTCACGGAAGTGGTTTGTAACAGGCAGCTTTGCCCACGTGGCTCTGCCTCGGAGCCTCGCAGGGCTGGGGCTGCATCAGTGCTTGTCAGCTGCTGCCAGGCACTGTTCTACACAGTGTGCTTCCTTGCCTTTAACCATTTTAAAGTACTCAAACTAATCAAAATAACCTCCAAAAGCATTTTATTCTAGATAAACCCATACAAACACCAACATGTATTTGTCATTTGCACTTTAACCATTCATTTTAAACAACAGGTTAACTTCTGTACAACAGGAATTACTTTACACATTAGTTAAGATTTGACTTTAAACTAGATGACTGCAAAATAATGCTCTGTAAGCTAGTGTTAGAAAATATGCTGTTTGCCATAGTAGTTTGCCTGTAAACATGTGAAAATAAGTTAAAGAGAAGTTTGCTTTCATTGCAGAGAATGCAATTAGATTGTTCGGTTGCCATAATACAGCTTTAATCAGAGGTGGTTCTTTTTTTGTCCATGTAACAGTAACAGGGAATTGCAGATATGGAAGGTGTGCCAATGTTTTGTGTGCTGACCCAAACCTACCAAAAGAGCCACAATCACTTAATTATACTTCACATCACTTCATGAGATCCACTTGATGGGTTAAAAATTCCCAGAATGACTTTAAATGGTTTACTAACAGAGTGATGCTGTTTAGGAGGCTTGAATAAAAGGCAATAATTCTATTTCAGGCTGTAGGTTAAAGCTACAGGGCCTGCTCCAACACATATTTAATCTCTAGAAATCATTAAAGCTATTGTAGCAAACAAGCAGTAGTACAAATACAGAATAGGACTGATTTTCGTTTCCTCATCATATAAACACATACAGTGAAGAAGTTCACAGGATCAGACCCACGCAAACAGATTATATTTTACAGCTTTCCAAGCAGAAATGTTGGTTTGTTTGTGGGTTTTTTCTGCCTGTACAGAAGGTGAATGTTGAACAAAACTATCACAGTTCATTCAAATGCACTGCCAGCAAACACCTGAAGTGGAACGGAACTGCTGAGACATCTGTCTAACTTGAAAGAGTAATCTGCTCATGCCTCTCCTTTAATATTAATTACTGTGCTTTTTTATTTATTTGATGCTGCTTTAAAAGGTTAGGTTAAGTACGATAAAAATCAAGCCCTTAAGTACAGGTATTCTAAGCTTAAGTGTTACTCAAGCCACAGTTCACTCCTTTTAGGACAGAGGGCAAGAGAGGGTAGAGTTGGGGTGGGTTCTTTTACAATTAGAAAGAAACGTACCACAATATATTGTGCCAGGCAGAGAATAAAACTGCTGAAAGTACTGCAACATTGTAGTGCAGTTTCCTGAACAAAGCCATACATTCCATCAAGTATAAAGTGTAAACTTAATAGCAAGTGTAAGACTTGAATTAAAAAAAAAAACCAAACCACAACACCCCAAAAAAGCCATCACAGTATGGGTTGGTGGCTGCCCTCACTGATATGCAAGAGGTACAACTTGTGCAATCACAGGTTAGGGAGGGGGCAGACCAGTAGGCAACGTGGTTTGTGTTTGCTTTTTTCCCCACGTTAACAAGCGGCCTTCCTTCTGCCAAAGCATTCGCCAGCTGTGTGCCGTGGGACCGTGCCTGGTACCCAGTTCTGGTAGCCTTTGCAACCCAGCCAGCCAGCTTCAGTGCTGCTGTACTGCAGCTGCTGGGGTCCTCCAGAGCAGCAGCACATGGTAGGAAATGCTTTGAGCACTCTACTGCATTGGAGCCGGTGTAGGTGTCTCTGGCTGCTGACAGCCCCAGCACAGGCTTTCTGTACTGAACGCGGGCCATCTGTGCCGTTCACAGCCTGCAGCACCCTTACCGCTGCCAAGGCAGGGGACAGCTCTTTACCCCGCCAGCGGGCCACCGTGCTACGCCACTCACCTCCAGTGGTAGATCCCTCCGGAAATGTGGAAATGTAGCTCCAAGTCCTCAACACCTTACGTCAAATCTAAGGGCAGGCAGTAGCCTTAGTAAGTGCCTCCATGTGACTGCAGCAGAGCCCATGGCAATGAAATGTTTCAGCTCTGTAGCCGTGAGTAGGAC
>NW_010146151.1:28805-70116 GCF_000699245.1 Pterocles gutturalis
CGGAGCCTGGCCGGCTCCTCTGTGGCTTTCCCCCATAGCCACTGCACCAGCCTGGTCTCAGCAGCATGGCCACGCACCAGCTTTCCAGCTGGGCTAACTTTAGCCACAAATGTAATGGATACCCTCCTTTTTTTAAAATGCTGAGCCTCAAAAAAACACTCCAGCAGTACTAAGGCAGACAGTTACCCCCCCCCCCCCCCCCCCACCTCCCAACTCTAGCTATCGTGTTTGTATCAGTTTCTCAGACATGGTCAGAGATTACACCAGCCTTCCTCTTCTTACAGGTTATTAAACTAACCCTCTCTTGACAAAGCCTTTGTGTGGACAACCTGAAAAAAAGAAAATATGCTGGCTTTAGATTTGCGAGGCCCTTGTACATGGATGGGCAGGACTGTCAGCGCCGATGCATGGGCCGATCATGCACCCGAGTACAGGTTTGTGCCATCATCAGCTGCTTCATCAAATCACAGCAGTGTTCCAATGCGGTGCAGCTGCAAAGAGGTTTCACGTGTGAAGCTGCTCGCAAGTGTTCTACAGCTTATTTAAGATGGAAAGGTAGAAATGTAAACACAGACTGATGCTCGTCTAGTGCTTTCTCCAAAAGCCTCCCCCCAGTCAGTGGTTGGCTTCATGTTGCACATGGAATTTCTAACCTAAGGAAGAGAAGTCCTGCCATGTGGCATTTGGCCTTCAAACCTCAGACCCACTTTTTCTGCTAAACACACCTGTCCAACGTGTCACTTTGGTGCTGGTTTGTTTTTTCAAACAGGTACCAGTGTACATTTGTCTGGAAGGAAGGAAACTGTAGCTGACCTGTAGTCTGAAGCCAGAGCTCATCCTCACAGTTTGCCAAGGCTGCTGAAAGGATGTGGTGAAACATCAGCTGTCTCTCTTAAAAAAAAAGAGCTGAGCAACTTACAAGTTCACATGGGCAACTCTGAACTTGCAGTGTCTTTTGCACATCTCCTACGAGCTTGTTTTTAAGTAAGCAGAAAGCTTACTTAGGCAGTATTTTTGAACCAAAAGGTATGTGTGCTCACATACCTAAAAACGCTGGCCCTGCCAACGCTAGACTCACTTTCGCTTTCACATGCCCACGTTTGAATATGTAACCCTGCCCGTACTTCATTCCAAAACATAGATGTGACTTGGACTGGTCCAGCGTGGAGAAGAGTGTCCAAATGTTTCAAACCCTGTACATATAGTCAGTCAAAACAGTTCTGGGAGCAGTAGCGCTTATTTAAAATCCCCCACAGTGACGCTGTGAGTCAGTGCTCTGCTCAAAGCCATTTGCATTTTTTCTTTTCATCAAATAAGGCTTTTACTTGCTGGAGCTGTTTCTGGACTTCTTCAAACCCCCGTTCTCGCTCGAGTTTGCTGACAATCTGTTAACAATTAGCAAAAAAGAGAACCATTTTTTTAGTGCTTATTTTACTTGCTGTTTTTTAAAGCCTGCTTTTCTGCATTCCAACAACTACTGCCAGAACAACCCATCTAAATGCCTGCCTATATGTAAACATTCTTTTCTGACTTTAACACTTTATTTTGGTAGTTTTCCTTTCAAGTCATTATGATTGCAGCATTTGCAACACTTCCACAAAAGAATCACAGAGCCAAGCAAAAAACCCAAAACAAATCCAACACATGTTCATCTCTTGAAGTGTGAGGCAAGGCCAGTGCTCTGGTTTTACCCTAGAGCAGATTTGCAAATGATATTTTATTTATCTTCCTCTGCCCCATAAACTGAGGGCTATGAACTGCCTCTGATCCTCTAACTGGCCCACTTGGCACCGGCTCAGGTGATAGGAAGGAGTCTTCCTGCTGTCTGAAAACTCTTTGCTGGCAACTCTACAAAGTGACTGAGGTTTCCGCAAACAATGAATGAGGTTTAGCTGCTCCCAGTCAAAAGCCAGAGGGGGAAGAGCAGAGGGAGAGTTTCCTTCTAAGGATGAGGGAAGTTTAGCCAGTCCTAGCTTCAAAAAAGCAAAACCGGGCACCAAGATTAGAAAGTATTCTGAAGGCTCCTGTGTCAACAATTTTAACGAGCTTAATAAAGTGCCATTCTGAGCATCATCCCAAGCTTCTTTTAAGAGGCAAAGATTTGATGCCGAACCCAGATGATTTGAGATGTTAGAGATGAGAAGTGATAAGCTAGCTAACATGTGACTGAGAGCTGAATGATTACAGCAAGTGCTGATGCTGTGCCACCGGGGATGAAAGAGAGAAAGGTCTGGTTGCTGGGAGACCCAGACAACCTGCTGGAAGTGGTAACGAGGCCTTCAGGCAACACACCCCAGCTGGCTCTTATCTGCGTCCCTGTGCAGGCACACGCAGCCTCTATTAAGGATGCCGAGCAAAATGGAGCAGAGAATCCTATCACGCAAAGCGCAGGGCTGGGATTTTCCTACAAAGCAGCTTAGAGGTAGCCTGGGACTAAGTGGCTTTCAGTTGAGAAAAGATTTCTTTTGTTAGCAATATCAGGGACTGGAAGCTATAGCTTTTTTTCTTTAAGAGAAAGACTATTAGAGCAGAGCGTAAGAGGGCTATGATGGGAAAGGAGCAGACACCTCTTGCTGTAAGGCTGAGTATGCTCTGCTGAGGTGTTTGTACTGACCGTTAAATCGAGATCCCTGCTGCTACAGTCTCATCTGATTTTTCCGAACCTCCAGGGAAATGGAGCGCATACACAGCAGTTGTGACAGGCATTAGCAGATACTCCGCAAACACAGTACAAGAAGTCTAGACTATATATGAACTTTCTCAGAACTGCAGGGGGAATTTTGTTGCTACTGTTTCTGTGAAATACAGTGATGACAGTAAAGGTGCATTTACAAACCTTTGGCCTGTGACCCCCCGAAAGGTGAGGCTCCAGCTGCCCGTGGGCTGCGCTGCTCTGGCCCCACACAGCTTAGGAGCAGCCTTGGCTTGTGGCACTGAGGGCTGTCTCTGGACTGGCACCCAGTAAGTCACACACCAGACCAACCCTTGGTTACTTTGTCAAGCCCAACCTTCAAGCCTGAGGAAGCAAGTTAACATTAAGGAGTTAAGCAGGAACAACAGATGTGCTTACCTCATCATAATATTTCGTTATGTATCTGCAGATTTCAATCAAGGCCACTTTCTCATTAAATTCATTTTCGTGTTTCTAAAACAGTAAACAGTTCTGGTCAGATAGTTATCCTTTTTAAAAAACTTAACATTAAAGCAAATGAAGTTGCTGCTTCTCAACCATACCTTAGATTCCTGAGTTAGAAATTCTTCAACTTCTGAAGTGGTCAGAGGAGGCAGATCCCTGATGGCTTTATAGTACGCTTTCACCTCCTTCTTGTAGAGTGGAATGTCCTTAGCATAGAGAAGTTTATTTGTTGGTGCTTCCTTAAAAGAAAATATTTGAAGCCTTGTCAATTTTCACAGCACAGATTTCCTAAGGTTTCCACCTCCACAGAGTTAATTGCATCTAATTGTGTCTGTTCTCTGTGTGACTCATTTCTCTTTGCAGTGGTTATATGCGAGAAATCAAGGTTACGAAATAAAGATGAAGAACAGACACAGGACCTCAGTAATAGTGCATTGTGTTTCATGACAGTTGCCATATAATTATTTCTACTGGCATTAGGAGTGATGAACATTTGTCCCGTAGATCTATTTTTCTTTCTTACTTCCTCCTCACCACTCCCCAGACCTGGAAGACTGTGAAAGCTGAACCAAAGGGCTCGAGGCTGATCCCATAGTAGTTACGTACAGGATACAGCAGTGCTATGCAGAGTTCCCCCAGGGTAACATGCCGGAGGGCCTTGCTAGATCCTGTCCTGTCAGAGGTTCCCCTAAAACTCTTTGGTCCCTACTACTCCTTTTGCCCAGGGGTTGGAGAGCACATAGGGCTGACTGCCAGGCACGCATAGCCAAAGGGAGTTATTTATTTTTCCCCCAGGCTTCAACAACCCAGGTCAGCACTGACCTACAAGGCAGCTTTAGGCTCATCTGAGGAAATAAATGCTGATTGTGGTAGGAGCTGAAGCCCCACTGGGAAACCATGTTTACAGAATGTAAAAGTGGGGGCTGGGAGTTTCCTGTCACTGCTCTACTTTAAATTCTGGGGAGTAAAGGACACAACCATGTGATATCTTGTCACTACTCTTTCCAATGTGTGATAAAAGGATTTAAATGTTTGTTTTCCAAGTGGCTAAAGAATGTTTTAAGACAAAAGGCTAAAAATCATGAAAGCAAATACATTTTAGTACTAAAAGGCCACAACCTGTTTACTGCATTGCAAACCTTAATCAGGTTTCAGTGTCCCTTTTCAAATGGCTCATGGGAGCTGTTGTATCAACAGCACTTAACAATGGATGTTAAGCATAGGATCCTAACAAAGCAGGTTTATTTGCAGTAATTCCATCAAGTAAGTGATGTGACTAGTTTTAATTTATGACACAAATAAGATAAATAAGCACATTATTTGTTATTTACCTTTAACAGATGAGCACTTAGTTCAGATCACATAGGAAATTAGTCCATTTATATATATATATATATTTTTTTTTTTAGGCAAAAAAATCTCTATCTTGGTTTTCTTTGTAGTATGAACCTGAACAAATGCTGCCTGCTGTGGTCCAAAGAAAAGGAAAATATCCTTGGGGAAAAATGAAGTATTTCTGATCCCCGAAGTTCTGGACACTGTACTAAAGAGCTTTTGAATGCAAGATTTCTGGACTTGTTACTCCAGCAAATAATTTTGCATATAAAAAGGGAGCAGATAATATATGTGAAAGGAATGGTTTAAACCTTCAGAGCTCTTTCAACTGTTCTTACAGCTCCTAGTAGCTTACTATGTGTTTTCTGCACATTGGTGTGTGGCAGACAAAATTTGGTCTACTTATCAAATAATGTTAATACTTTTAAGACTTTTGTTTAAAAGTTCCTTAACACTTCATTAAAATCTTACAATTTCCACCCTCTTCCACATATTCTATAAACACAATGTGCAGAAACTAACTGCAGAAACTAACAAGCAGCAGTTAACCATAAATATGGCATTCTAGTAGCTGCATCTGTCTAGTCCAGCAAATTCTTCAAAAACTTGTGAGACGGAGCAACAAGAAATGGAAACCCATCTTAATTAGGCCACTGACAGTTTTGCCCCCGATGTCAGCAGATCCAGGACTTCATCCCCTAACTCATTAGACAGTTAAAAAAGACATTGGTTGAGAAGTTAGCAAAAGTCTGGAAGGGCAGCGTTACCTTCCCCAGTGTCTGTTCTGCTAGAGAAAAGGCATCCATGAAAGCTTGTGCGATTACAGACAAACAGCCATCTATATGTGAAGTCTTCTTAATATCAAAGACAAATTGGGGATTCTTCAGTATGTTCACCCAGAAGCGAAGAGGAAGACTAGACAGAGAAAGAACAAGCATCTTTAACCACTCAGGTAGCACAACTGCTTTAAAATGGTAGTTTAATTGCACTGAACTCATGGAAAGGAGGAAATTTCTGGGCTGCTTATTCATGTTAACAAAGAGATCAGGAAACAAAGGCTGCAGAGCAAACGCATCAGTCAGTCACCTTCTCATCTTCAAATAATGCTCTCAACCTGCAGATACTTCTTTCTGAGTGTGAAGTCAGTATGCAGACTTAGAAGTCCTGGAAGCCATGGTGGTTTGTATTGGTATCCAATCAATATACTAAAATGACTGGGATCCACAAAGCCAAACCACATCTTCACCCAGACATGCCAAAACGTTATTCTGATCAAAGGTGACCTGTTCCATCTTTGCAACTACATTTTCAGAGAGTGCATGCACTCCTGTGCATATCATACAGACGTACCTGTTGGTTTTCCATATATGGACCACATCAGGGTCAGTGATTTTTTTGCTCTCAGCCTGGGCATCCAGAAAGTCAAAAAAGTACTTGATGGCAACAGGTGCTTTATTATTGGGTAAACTCCAAATGCTCCTGAAGAGCTTTTCAACAACCGAATGAATCGCAACCTGAAAAGTAAGAAAATGAACAGTGTTATTATTACACAAGAAAAGAACAGGATTTCTTGTCTCTGTGAGCTGAGCATGCCCCAAGGCTGCCATGCACAGAAACTACAATACCCTGGTGGCAAACATCTAGGCCATAGGTTAGTGGCAAACAAGACAGTCAATAACAAAAATGAAACCACAAATACACCATAATGAGCTGCTTTCAAATGTCACGTCCTATCACTTTACCAACAGGAGAATTGTGGTGAACTTGGTGATAAACTGTAGGTGGAAGGAATCGCTCGTTCTAACAAAGACAACATCAACTCTTCAGATATTGTTGGCACTGTTGCTAAAGGCATTTGTAACTCATGACTGGAAGTAAAAGAGAGGTTAGCAAAAGAAGTTTAATCAGTTTCCTAGGGCACTGGTCTTCATGGTGCCACCTGTGACACATGTTAAACACATGTGCTCATCAACACTTCACAGCCAAGCAACTGTGCCACTTGATCTAATTCTAGGATAACAGCTTTGGGTGGCACACGAAGACACTAATATTAGAGACAAGAACTGAAAACTGAGTATTTATGATACAGAGGTAAAGCTATTTGGCTCACAAAAGCAAGGGCTTGGTTGCCAACAGACTCACTGACATCATCACAGAATATTTGTAAGTAGAGGTAAAGAAAGTAAAACACTGTTTTGTGCTTTTTTTTCTTCACATCTGTTCTGAAGCTCAGTTCAGCCCAATCTTCTCTCAAAAAGAAGGATTTAAGTGTATCCCAGGGCCTCGATGTGCTACTGGCCAGTTCATTTCACATGGCAACTGTGCAATGGTGTCTGTGTGCATGTATGGGTGAGAGAGAGAGGGGCAGAGAGATATGGTTCAATGCGATTTCCTTTAGTGCACAGCGTACAATGGGTGGAATTTCACAGTGAAAGGTATCACAGCACTGTTGTTCAGAGCACTATCCTACTTTGGAGAAGGCGATTATTAATTTAAATCCCTTTAAAAGGACTGTTTCCTAAGAGCCTGATCTTTTGTACTTCAGTCTTCCACCATAAGATACTACTGATTTACTCCAGTAATTCCTAAGGGCTTATGTTAGTTTCCACAGCTAATGAGAAATGACCAGTCTTCACTCTCACTTTGGTTAGTGTCCCAAATTACTTCAGATGCTATCAACAGTCTAATTAAGTAATGATTGGCAGATTTTTAAATGCAAGAAGGCCATAATCATCATCCCTTCAGGCCTCTTGCATCGCACGGCTCTCAGTGTTGTGCACAGATTAATATTTTAAGTACTATGCTGTTGCAAAGAGTTTTATAACCCTTTTGAGTAAGTCTGAAACAAGATGACATCACTGGAGGCAGCGAGCAAGGCTTATTCCTAAGGAATGCACATTGTATAAATTAGGTAATTGTACTATAAATCCTAAGGACCTTGGTTTTAAAATGAATCTAGTTATTTTGGATGCTTAATTTGACACCCTAAAAGATTATTTCATTTTCTGGGCAGTATTTTGTGAAACTCAGGCCTTGGAAGTTGTTGGGCAAACTCTAGTAGAGAGTGAGGAGATCATTGACTGAAGGCTGTCTTTATAGAATGGATCTTTCTTGCTCTATGGGACTGAGTGGCAAAACTAGTTTTCTATAAGCTCCATTACTACGTTTTTTTCTTTAACCTGAGAAAAAAGGTTGTGCTTACTGAGGAGACAGAGAATGCAAGTAATAGACAATTTTAGAACTCTAGCATTGGAAAACCTGAAATGTGTTTGTCTTTGCAAATGGTCATAATCCACAGTTAGCGCAGTGATTTTTATAGGCCACCTTTTCATTTAACATTAGAAATACATGTGGGAAGTCTGTGTAATTTCTGCTTTAATTTCTGTTTCTGTTGTGCCAAACTAGCCAAGCCTAACATCAGCCCTCCCCCAAAATAAGGCCTTTACACTTTACCTTGGTTGACAGAAGCTTTGTCAAATACATTTCTTTCACTTTGAATTTTTGCTTTCCTTTGTGACCTGCTCCTTTCACATCTTTGTTTGCTTCAGAATCTGGTAAAATCTGTCATGAAGATATTAGAGAGATTACACAGATACAAATACAGCTCAGTATTAAATCTACCACTTAACAGTGTAATGACTGAACTCACCAAATGACAGTGTTCATCCGAGTAGTCCACATCTAAACAACAGAAAGCAGAGAGCAAACAGGCATTAATGAAACACACAGCTGCAGGCTTGTGAATTCTGATGGGCTCTGGGCTGTGCAGCAGTGTACATGCCAGGATGCCAAGCGAACAGGCTCGGCATCATGCCTTCCTGCCTGCAACGCAGAGGAAGGCTCTGACAAACGCACAGGTCCTGGCTCACCTCCCCAGTGCCAACTCGTAGCTCAGACCACTAATCTAGGGCATCATCATCTGCTGCTGGGGTAAGCTGGCAGAAAATCACAGCTCCTCTGAAAGGAGGACAACAGACAGCGGATGATTGCATTCGTTTAGTCTCTAAGAGTTCTTGGTGCAGGCGGGCTGAGGTCAGGCTCAAAAGCAATGGCTGAGAACAGACAACCCTCTTCTTGTTGAGGGAGAGACTTGCACCTCAGAGACACATCTAGCCTAACTTTGATGTCCACTTTGACATTCCACTTTGTGAGGTGAATCACACACTAAGGGTGTTTGTTTCTCCCCAGGGGCTACAGAAAGTCCACCTCCCCGGAGCCACCAGCTGAGCTGGAGCAACCGGCATCACAGGGGTAGGTGAGATGAACTGACCCCTTGTAAGCACCCTTTAACTCCTGACCTGCCTGAGACAGCTGAGTCAAAGTTTCCAGCAACACAGTTAAGAGAATAAGGAAAATCCCAAAACTGCAGTTTTTTGCTACACCTCTCTCTGGACAGTGCACCACTACCCGCGATGCACAACGCCGGGCAGTGGAGCAGGGCATGTTCCCCATCTCGGTCTCCCCAGTCAGCACTTTGTGTCACCTGGGCTTCGCTGCCCTGCTTTCCTGCCTATGAGTCTGTATCTCTGCGCATTAATTGGCTGATGACTGTAAGCCCTTCTGTCCTTTCCTTTGCCTTCTTCCCTTCTCTGAGGCCCACCATGTCTGCCAGAGGCAGGGTAACATGGCTCTTCATTTGGCTCAGCTATATCAAAGAACCAATTTTTCTGACCTCCTGTTGACCAAGATACAAGCTGTCATAGCTCAGCTCTCTGCATTCCCAGCCCATTCTCCACAAAATATTAAATCAGTTGCAGTTCTTTTGTTACCTGATCGGGTATTTGCCTTCTTTTTAAAGACTTTTATGGTTGCTCCATTTGAAATCTGAAAGCAAAAACAAACATATCATGCTGAAACAAAAGTGTCTAGAATTAATTAAACCCTCAGTTTCACTTCCTCTGTTCTTAAGTCCATGGCAGCACAGGAGTGTGCCAGCTCACTTCATTCTCACCATGGTGGGCATGGCTCTCAGCAGGCAGCCAGGGCTGGGCTTTCAGGCACAGGCATCAGCTGCAGTTTGTGAACGTTACCTGGCAAGGTGGGAAGACAGCTATTCTGACAAACTGGCCTTTAAGACCTTTACCTTTCTTTGATTTTTATGGTTCAGCCCCTATGTGGACATTTTCATATGCTGCTTTTTGCTGCTTCTTGCACCCATCTTTCTACAGATTGCCCAGGCTGAATTATCTGGTTCCAGTGCAATAGGATCTTATGGGAAGGTGAGGCAGGGAGGGGAACACAAGATGATTTCTCTTCTGGCCCACTTTTTTCCATCTTAGTCCCTTCCCCCCCATGCCGTACAGAGGGGCCGTGTTGAGGGTCTAGCCTGGTGCTCCCAAGAACTATTTTCAAAGTGAGCAAAATATTTATGCATTGTGGACCATAAGGTCAAGATCCATATCTAGCTACCTTGGGATTTCTAAGAAAAATCTTTCCTCCTCCTTCCCTGAATTTATAGTGCTGCCAGGATGGTAACTATTATCTTTAAAAAAAACTGGCAAGTCATGCTTTTATTGTCAAAGACTAACTCAAAAACGGCTCCCACTGAGAACTACACCACTGCTCTTCTGTCAAATGTTGGGTCTTGCCAAGTGCTAGTGTACTTCCCTCTATAATTACAAAAACAACTGGCCAGTTCTAGGAAGGGATCTCTGCCAAAATAATTTAAGTGTTTTTTAAACCTTGGCAGCCAGCCTGGTGTGAGAAACCAGTTTAAACACTAAGATACTCTATCAAAAGCTGTGTCTTGAGACAAAGAAATCTGCACTTGCACTTGCTCCTGGAAAGTAAATGCAATCTATTTTATAGGTATGATTTTTTTCAGGGTTTTCATTTATCATGCAGTGTTTCAGAGCTCTTTCAGGTAACACAGAAGACTTTAAAACCACACTACAAGTAAGAATATGCTCTAAGACTAGCTTGTGAGGCGACACAAACACCCAGAGAGTCCTCCTATTTGGCCCTGAAGACAGGTAAACAGGAACAGGGCTACCCAGCAGCTTACCCCCTCTAAGAGCAGTGTGAGCAATACGCTGCCTGCACTCCCTCTCCAAGAAGCAGGAGAGCAGCTCAATGCTAAAATGTGTTGGCTCCTGTCTTCAGGGAGACAGGCAGAGCGTGGAGGGAGAACCATGCTTCCCTCCAGGAACCAGAGGCGTTGGTGCAGTGCAGCCATAATCTAAGCCTCCACTTCAGGTTTTATTTCTGGGACAAATTATGCTTTTAGCATTGAGTGGAATATGCTTTCCCTTCTTTATCATTACTGCAGCTGCCACACTTGCTGTTTCTTTCAGTGTGATCCAATTTAAAAAAAACATTAAGCCTTACTTTTTGTGTCCTGCTGCCTAAATCACATTGCATGCTCACATGGGCACCTCAAAACATCTTTGTCAGGTGCATTACAGAGGGGGACAAAGAGGGAGAGGGGAGATCTGTTCCGATCCGCACAACATGGAGTACAGCTACTTTGCAAAATGGGAGATCCAGTAGTGTGGCTCTATGCCTCTTCCTTGTTCTCCAGGCCTTCTGTCCTCCCTATAATCCATTTTTTTTCCAGTGAGCTCCCTGGATCACACATTCAGATTCACTCTCTGGGGCTGTGCCTGCTCTTGGAACATGTGATGTTGCTACAGGTTGAGAAATTGGAGATCTGTGACTGGACAGCAGATCTGTAAGCGCTTCTCTAGCTGTCCTTATGAGTGGGAAATAGGACACCATGATAATCAGCAACCTTCTTTTCAAGGCTTGTGGTTATTTTCATGCAAACAATAGTGCAGATCTCATAAACAATCGCATCAATAACCCTACTAGGAGCAAAAATTTAGAGTAAAAGGAGCACACAATTCAGAGACTGTGAAAGTCTAATAAGAGTACAGTGGATTTTTCTCCCTTCAGAAACATCACACAAAAATGCAAACATCTCTTACTTGTGCATTTTAAAAATCAGTGTAGAAACTAAGTCTGCTTTTTCAAGAGTGACTGGTGATTCTGAGACCTTTACAACACAACCCTCATGCTCCAGTATCTTAAAAAGATTTGGTGGTACTTCCCAGTTTCAAAAATCTGTTTACTTTCTATCATTTAAGGCTGGCAAACAAAAAGAAAAATTCAGGTTTGCCACAAAACCCTAGGCACAGTTGAAATGTAAGTTGTAATTCCTCAGGCAGCTTTACTACCCTCACACTGTGTATGCAATGTTCTTCTTTCTTGCTAACTAGGCACCTTTACATTCCTTTTTGCATTAATATGCATACTAGAAAATAAACTAGATATGCTAATGACTGATACTTGCCACTAAGCCACTGCCTAAAATCTCACTAAGCTTCTGCCTCAAATGTACATTGCCAGTGTCAGAAAAAGCGAACTAAAATATCTAACAGAGATAACCAGCACAATTTCCATAAGGCAGCTGCTAAGCTATAATTAGTGTAGTTACAGCTTTTCAAAACCAACTGAACCTTCAACCTAACTTGCAGCTGCCTGCAGAAACCTCAGACGAAAACAAAGTCTGGGACAAAGATACCCAGGGATGACACTGACCCACTGGAGCAAGACTCATTTGCGACAAGGTATGGCACCCACGAGCCACAGCATGCCGTGAGCTCAAGAAGTGCAAAAAAGCTGCCAGGTAAAATCAGGGAGCACTTGCAATAGTTGCCTGTGGTAAAGAGGGTGGGTACTATCGCATTAGACAGAAGTTCAAGTATCTAATCAGATTCAAATCTTCGTTGACCTTTGCTGCACAGACTCTGACTGCAACACTACAATGTCCTAATTTGTACAAAATCTTTACAAGTAGAGTGGAAGAAGTCCCACGTTGATCTATAGACAAGATTCAAGAGAGCAAGGTATTTGAAAGGCGGTATTTGAGACCCTGGATAGTGACTCAAGACATCTTGGGTTCATTGCTGCCTCCCCAGGAGGTAAGGAGGGCAACAAATGCCTGCAGAAATCTGTAAAGTGACTCCAAACACACTTGCTCCAGATCTGAGCAGCCTTGTGCTCTGCCCAAGCTACAAACAGTCCTGCTAGGAGTCCTTGTTCCTCTCTGTGGATGGCACTGTATTCGCTCATGCAGACAGCAGGGTTGGCTCAGGTTTCTCAGCACCATGCTGTGTTGCATGGCACAGACCTACACTCATCAGCAAAACTTCTAAATAAATAAAAATTGATTATCATGTTAAGAGCCAGACTTTCAAATTCATCAACGAGGCATGTAGAAAGCTCACTAAAAGCACTCAGCATACTACCCTCATTTCCAAAATCTATCTGTAAGCATCAAAATGTGAGCTAGCATAGCACTTGAGGCCAATTATCTGTTGGTACATTTTACTCCAGCCTCTCACCCTCTATTTTGACTACTGTCAGTGGAAACTCCTTAGACAGGCAATGCTGCTTGCTATGATTTTGCCATGTGTTACACCCATAGGGCTCTGCCACCAGTTGCAGCCTTGTGCATTGTCACAATGATGGACAGATTATTGCAGCATTGAAAACAACTCGTTTACAGGTGCAATTGGAAGTGGAGGGGAAAACTTAGGGTCCAAATGGCAACAGCAGATGGAAGCACAAACAGAGAAAAAGGGAAGGAGACTGACACAGGAGGTCTCAAGAGAAGAGTGAGCAAATTCATCAATCTTTTTTATACTGACTCTCAGTGAGCTTTCACAAGTATCACTACTGCCTGTTCAGATAATCAAAATATGAGGTGGGAAGAGGTAAAACAATTGCTCATGGTGCAACAAAAACTCAGGAGCAGGGACTAGAAAAGACTCAAGGCAATCAATGTTCATAGCTGGAAATCAGGTGCTGTTTTAATTGAAATGCTCAATGGAAGTGACAGTTTACCTGGTACGCTTGAACCAAGCAACCCTGCAACAAACAAACCACTGAAAAGTAAGAGAAAATATACGACTCATTGTCAAAAAAGTTGTGTCACACATTTCTTTCCTTCTGTTGATGATGCTCAGCTATCTCTTCAAGATTTTGATCAATCAAGATACTTCTGTGCAGACAGCACTTGGGAGTTAGGGACAAACTGCTTCTCAATTCACTGGTATGGCTTCTGTGCTTACCTCGTAATGACTGATGGTATTTAGCTTCCTTATTCCATCCTCCATCACCTCTGAGGAACCATCAATATCTAACAATTCTCTTTGCTGCTCCTCAGACACAAGTTCTGCAGTATGACAGCAACAGAAAACAATTACATCCCAATGGCATTCCCACCGTGCAGATGTTTATAAAGAAAAACAGCATCTATTTTTGGACGAGTGGCTCCCAACTGAGCTGCTTCTCTCTGTCTTTGTGCTAGGTCACATGAGAGTGGTTTTGCACTCCCACACTACAGATTCATTTTCTGGGGTGACAGCCTGGATGGCTTACATTACTGCAGGGTACTGGGGCTTCACTTTGTGTTGGTCAAGGCAGAGTCTTTCAAGGTGCTTTCACCTAATCTAGCTATTCTGTTGCACAAGTGTGCCCTGGTGTTATGGCCGTGCTGGGACTAGAAGAAAGGTTTCACAAGCCACTTCTAAGACACCATCAAAATGAGCTGTACAAGACCGACCCAATATTTATGAAGGGTGGTGAGGCACTAGTGGTGGCTATAACCATCAGATATGAGAGTAAATTATCATCACTTGCCAATGCAGCAGCTGAGATGGTGAGGAAGTATCAACATCTTAAGGAGCAGGTCTGGGAGGTGATAAATGCCAGTAATATAGAGTTTGTTGGATTTCCTATTGGAGCATGTGGGAAGTGCTATAGTGGGAACTACCAGCTTTTATCTGACCTTGGGCTCTTGAAAACCCAGCAAGAAAAAATGGCTCGACTCTTCTCCAGAAGGGCTTTATTTACAGCTGTAGATACTGTACTTAACTTTGTGAGTCACATGCAAACTATTATATAAACTTTATCTGACTGTAAACAAACTACATTTGTGGGTTCTCCTGATCAAGGGAAACATAGGCCTGTTGGAAGGAAGGGCAGTAGGAGGGATACTGGGTAGGGACTAGTACCTGGTAATCATGACGTGTCATCTTACCAAATTTATCAACCGGCTGTACTTAGGTGCACAGGCTACATTACTTAATCCAGAAAAGAAACATATAAATTATATGTGCTCAATAAATAACGTGATTGTTCACTGCATGGTGAAGTCCCCTCAGAACTGAAGCAGATGCAGTTCAACTGTTCTAACTCGTAGCATAAATGATCTAGTATTTCCCCAGAAACTCCTTACAAAAGCTATGTTCTGCCTAAATGCTAAAAAAAAAATCAAAGCCAAAGGTAGGAATTCCTAAAAAGAAAACTCCACAGACAGATCAGTGAACTCCATGAAAATATAACACAGTGACACTCTCTTACCAAGACCAATTTCATCCAGCTGAAGACCATAGAGAAAGCCATTCTTATTAAGGAAAGCTTGAAGGCTCTTCTCCTTGGCTTGGCCTATGGTGTCGCAGTCCAGAACATTAACTTGGATAGTTTGGCAGGCATCTCCACTCTCATTTTCTGGGATTTTTTCAAATATAATGTTTACTGTCTGGGGAAGAACACACATGTTATTCTGACTTATAGGGAACACCTGGCATGGGAAAACTACAAACTCCTGGCAGCAAAGCTGACAGATTTTCAGCAAATTTTTTATTAAAGCTATTTTGAATAAATATTATTTGAAGGAATTACACAATGAAGCATTTAGAACTCTTTGTGTCTGAAGAATCAAAGATATATAGCTACATATTTCCAGAAGTGTATTTTGTATTCTGCTTTTGTGCAAATCTATTTCAGTGAATTACCAAAAAAAGACAGGAAACCAGGAAAAATTACAATGCATGTTCTAAAAGAAGCATATCTTTTACTTAAAATGAATGCCTTAAAAGCAAAACTGTAAGCTACTGAAGATCTGATAAGGTTGATAAGTAAGTCGTAACAGTGAGCATGACTGATTTTGAGTGGATAGGAACCAGTGTTAAAATGCACGCTTACAGATGCAGATTATGCCGAGTACCTTATATCATACAAAAAACTATGCCTCCCCTGGAGACATCAGTGTCTGTCTGCATACAGCCATGTTTCTAGAGGCAGCAGAGTGGAAAGGAAAAGCATGTTGCAGCAGACAGAACCCAAAGTGGTCCAGATCTGCACAGAAAAGTGTGATTTATTCTATTAGTTATTACTGCAGGTCAAACAACCACAAGTCCTGTCCAGTTACAACACCCCTGCCCTTTAGCTCACAGCTATCTTAGCTGGGACACAACTCATCTGCTGTGCTGCACACAAGGTATGAGCTAGAGGAAGGTGCCAGTGAGACTGGATGACCATCTCCAGGGAAAGTTTTTAGTCAGGTTGTATTTCCGGTCAGGTCACGCAGATCAACTGCTTCCAAAAGGCAAGGAAAAGGGATGACCACAGGACTGCTAATGTTGAGTGCACTCATTTCCAGTGCCGCAGCCCGCTCCTTGCAGAGACATCACTGTTCAGCTACATGGATAAAGACACTAGATGTCTCAGGACAGAATTAAAACAAGAGGGTAGATTTAGATTAGATATTAGGAAGAAATTTTTTCCTGTGAGGGTGGTGAGACACTGGAACAGGTTGCCCAGAGAAGTTGTGGATGCCCCATCCCTGGAGGTGTTCAAGGCCAGGCTGGATGAGGCTTTGAGCAACCTGGTCTAGTGGGAGGTGTCCCTGCCCATGGCAGGGGGGTTGGAACTTGATGATCTTTAAGGTCCTTTCCAACCCAAACCATTCCATGATTCTATGTTTTTAGATGCCAGCACATGACTGCAAGTGGCAAGGGAAAATCTACATACTCGAACCATTCTGGCTGTTGGACTTTTGTGGTATAATATGTATCTTTTGACTGAAATGTGAGACTTCAGGTGTGACTCAGTGAAGGAGTGATTGTTAAAAGAGGAAGCAATTTTTTTTTTTTTTTTTCCTGCTGTCATGTGAAGGAAAGAACTTCTGTCCAGGTTGCTGCAGGGACAACTTTTCTCTCGTCTTAGAAAAAATGGGTAGTTATTAATAGTTGTAGAATGATATTTTCTGCTTTATTACCCAGCAAGAGTGGAAATTACAACACACTGGTTATGAAAAAAAGTAGTCCAATGAGACATGTAAATTTACTGTTTCTAGAAAAGCAAAAGGAGTATTAAAAACAGAGTTGCAAAACTATGAAGATCAGGATTTAACAAAGATTAGGATGTAACTGAAATAACTGAGAATAATTTAATCAGGACACCGAGATGTTTAATTGTGAGGAAAATGAGTCCATGGAAAGGATAGACGGAACAGAAGAGTATGAGACATGGGAACAGTGCCTGCAGAAGAAGCAGCAGACTGGATGCAATGCCTCAGGTTGGGATTTCATGCGGAAAATTAGTAAAAAAATATATTGGCACAGGAATGAGGGAGCCATGCTTGGTTAGGCCCACAGACCAAGTGAACAGACAGCAGTCCTGTCCTTGACTTTGATTGCCCTGAGGTCATGGTCTTGTAGGATAAAAATGTGGACAGGGATTAACTGTATTTTGTCTTTGTACAACTCATTTTAATCAAAGTCTTTGTCTTTTCTAGTCTCCAAACTGATCTTACTGGAGTGGCTACTCACACTTCAGTTGATCCTTTCCTCCTAACACTATTCCTACACTGCAATATTCATGTTCCTGCTTCTCCTTCATTTCCTCTTCCTTTCAGAATGCCAAGAGAAACTGTCCTTTTCTCTGCTGGATTTCCTTTTCAGCACATGCTCTCACACAGATCGCACATAAATGTGCAGCCTCTTCAGTTATTAGCATGCAAGAGTCCTCCCATCCCTGCTCAACTCATTGTAGGATGACAGGACTGTAAAAAGAGAAGTAGTCCTTTATGTAGGTAGAATACAAGTCATTTATGGAGTCCTTAATTGAAAGTATCCACAATGTGAGAATAATAACATAATAATACTTTACGACTGAAAGAAGTGGTCAGATGGGAAGAATATTTAAACACAGACGTCTCTAAACCAAGACAGCCAGACAGTTTTGCTGATATGATTTCCTGCAGAAGTTATTCTTAAGTGATGAAGCAGTTGATGGGGAGCTAGGAAAGCCAATTATTATTATGTCTTCCCTCCGTAGCTGAAGTTTTCATAAATGAGATTCCACCTGTCTGACAGCACAATCCCTGGCTTTAGAAACCATTAATCAGAAGCTGACAATCACCATCACTGCATATAGACACAAAGTGTAGAACTGGAAAAAGAATCAGAAATGACTGTAAAATTATGAGAGCCCTTTTATGATCAGCACTAAAGGTCAGCAAACATTTAAGAGAAATCACAGGAGGACACATGGAAGCCATGAGGAAACCTCATCAGGCCCTTTTCTACGCTCTCTCAGTTTGCAAAGGAAACAAAAATACAAGTTAACTTAGGGAAAAAAAAGAAATTACAGGACATGTGGTTCTACCTAGTAATATCTAGAGTTCATGCACTAGAAATTAGTGGTTAGGAATACAAAGTCACAGTGCTCTTCAGCAAAGGCTTAACACAGGTTGCAAGAACTGTTAAAGTCTACTTAAGGAGAACAAGCAAGCATCTGCAACTACTTGTATAGGAACTAGCTTGGAAGCTACCTAAAAGACAGGGATAAATTTTTAAAACATTTTTTTACTCATGCAGTGACAATAATAATGACATTTGAAGACAGTGTTTGAAGATCTTTTCTAAATTGGTGGTTTTCTTGAAAATGAATTTCAAACAATGAATTATTTAGTAAAGCTATTAATAACCATAGCAGATAATGAATGAAATGTGGTTTAATAAAGAAATGTGATAATACCGTATTTTCTTAGAAGAAAAGAAAAATCATCTGGGATATTCAAGGGCTCTTATTCATTACCCTGTTCTCTATTTGGCTGTGCATCTGAACAACGCATATGTCCGTTTATCAGACAGATTGAAAAAGCAAGAAAAACTTCTGATTGGTAAAAGTTAGAGAATTAGGTAAAGGAGAAAGCACCATGACGTACAGCACAATGCAATTGCCTTAAACCTACTCCCCTGTTTCCCAGACTATGAAATACAATAAATAGGAAAAATCAGGTTGATTGTATGATCCTTCTGTAGCAGCCAGAACAGTTATGCATGAAGAGGTTACAGAACAGCTAACAAATTGCCACAGAAAATGTTACAGGAGTTAAATTTATCGCTAGACAGGCACTAAAGAAAGCAAGGGTTGTACTCTCGATGCTGCAGTGTGGTGGTACTCAATCTGTATCTAGTTCCGAAGACTCTCCTGTAGCCAACATCTGCACTGCTTGTTTCCTAGCAAGGGCTGTTCTGTCCTTCTCTTCTGACGAAAATCCCCATATGTCACATGCTTTTAATAGCTTCCTTATCTCTCAGAAAGTGCACCTATTAATATCACAACCATGGCGTCTTATTAGGAAATTGGGTTCCCTGCCTCTGCTTTACTCCCTTACAGCCCACCCACTTCTTTTAACACCCATCTTTTAACTGGTAAAGCAGTTGAACGCTTTAAACAACCTTCCACCACGTGTCTTTGCTTCACTTTCAGTAAAAGGCTGTTGGTTGAACAGGTGAATGAGACCATTTCTTCCCATCTGAAGATGCAAACTCATTTCAGCAAAGAATTCAACAGCCCAAATCCCTTTTTAAAAATAAGCAGTGACCGAGAATGCCCAAGCACCAAGCCTACCACATGAAGAAGTCTCCCCTGGTTTTCTACAGGAGATACTCTACCGAGAACTTCTCCCATGCCAGGCTGGCATTGTGTAGCTTTTCTATTTAGAATTAAACACTTCAGTGAAACGCTAACACTCAGCTGTGCACTGCACTTCTTCATCAGTCATCGAGCAAATTATCCACTGAGAGGTGCAGCTGCTTGTCTGCCTGTGACAAGGCAGGCTTGCTTCCTCAGCCTGCAACACATCCAAGTCTCTTTCAGGGCAGTTTTATTTCTCAATACTCAAATATTAGCACAGCATGAAACCACACAGCTCCTCAGCTCATACTGGACCAGTGCTTTTAGAAGCATCTTTCCTTCAATACCTGTGCTTGAGTATTTACTTCAGCAGCCCATCTCTGTTCCATATCTGACCCTTTCCAGCTGAGGGGGGTAACAGTCGGTTTGGCTGGTCCCAAGGCCCGTGGCCTTTTTAAAAAAAGGCGTGGGGCCCAGGCAGGGGATAGCTCTAATACAATTCAAAACCAACATGTTTCTTAGTTCTCTTTTTTTCCCCTGTTACAAATGGTTTGAATTTTAGAAAATCTCTCCCATTCTTCCTTCTTTCTCTGTGCCTGGTGCTTCTTCCTTCTGCTCCAAGAGTTCATCTGCACAGTGGTGTGTTTAGGAGAAGACCTGTGGAGCTCCCTCTGATTTTTAGGAGCCTGTCTGTATCCTGCTTTAGTGGTTTGGAACTAAGCCCCTATGCTGAAAAGAGAGATTTGCACGCAGAGTGGCTACACCCCTGTTTGTGCCCTGCCACTGATTTGAGAGTTGAACTCCCTACCAGCTACATCCCTGTATGTGCCTACATACCTTAAAAATCTGGACACTGAGTGTCTGCAGATGTGCTGCAGTATCCTTTTATCATCCTCTTTTTGGCTGTGTTTTTATACTCTGCTCAGGACAGGTAGGCTTTAGTGTACTGCTATTGTGGGGCCATAGAAACGGGCAAAATAAAATACCAACAAAATACTGCAAGATTCAGAATATAACTGCAGGGAGCAAATATGCAAATGCATTTGAAAACTCAGCTCAGAATGTATTACATTTAGAAAACAAAACCTGCAATCTTTTAGGCAGAAATTTTCTTCCAAAGAAAGGAGAAAATACTTGGTTCCCTGTCTGCATGCTCACAGGTCCTGCATATCATTGCGGTGCCTGTGAAGTGGTGTTAGTGAGAGAAGAAAAGCTGACTCCTTCCACTTTAGCATCCTGTTAAATGCTATTCTTGAAAAGAAAATGTGCACAACTGGCCTGCTTCCCCAGCCCAGAAAGCCTCCCTGTTCCATCTAAACCTCTTTCACAGCACAGTATTAGTTTCCAGCATAAGTCTTAGACAAAACACTAAACAAAACTGTTTCCCTGTCCAGCCAGAGGTAGAGTCTCTGTAATTTTACCGCAGGATCCTCTCTCCTTTTCTGATGGTTTTAAAGGGAACATCCAGCCACCTCTCAACTAAGTCCATTAAACTCCTGGACCTTAGTAGGGAAATAACCCTATAACAGCATTATTATCTCCTATTTAAAAGCAGGAATACAAAGTACAAAGCCAGCAAACAACATTCGAGAAATGTTATCTGATCTCTCACTTCCTCATCCATCCGCAGACAGCCTTCCCCACTGATACCACGTCCTTCAGACCACTTCCCCTCTCTCCTCTTCACTGCAAGGTCCCCACAAGACCCTATCAGTGACTGCATGCATAGAATTAGCTCTAGGAAAAGTATTGAAGGCAGTGTTCAGCAGTTTCAAAATCAGCTATCCCCCCCAAGGTTCTCTCAATTTGAATTTGTGCTATAAATAAGAAAATTCAATCAATTCCACAGGACCAGATGTTCCTGTGCAGTCTACTAGTAACAGGCATATTGAGCTTGCTTGAAAATTGTTGCTCTGCCTAACTACTGGGTTTTGTATCCTAAGGCTATATATATTTAAACTTACCCTGGATCCCAAATGCATACCAGAGTGCAGCACACAAACAAGGAAACCAAAGACATGGTATTATACATTTAATTTTTAGTCACAAACTTTCTTTCCAAACGTACATTGTTGCAACTTAGCTTGAAGTACCTTCAAAGGAAGCTTGTAAACAGCTATAAGAAGATGTGACTATAAATTTGTCAATCTAAGAGCTTTCAGCAGAAAATGACAATTCAGAAACATTTCACAGAAAGGCTGTCATTTCAGTGAGCTTCCTACATGACCCAGTGAGCTAAGTCCAACAGATTGCTGACCAGACAAAATTTCCAGGGTCATGTGGTCTACTCCAGTATGGGACATCTTAGGACCTCCAGGTACTTGCTGCAAAAACAGAAGATAGGCAGACCTGTAAGCTCCAGCCCTAGCTGAGGCTCAGGATATGGGCTCTGAAAAGAACTGAATTTTCATCCAAAGGCACCAATACTTGCAGTGTCCCTGACATGGCAGTTGCTGCCCTGGCAATTTCTGCTCCCAGGCTCTGAAGGCAATTATTCAGTTGCACTTCTCATACTCCTAAGTATGTTTGGTAACTCTGATAGGAAGCCAGGAGTTAAGAAGCAAGGAAGCTATGGAAATGACTGGAAATGAAGATTTTATGTTCTTGGGCTTAAAATAATTTGGAAATTCTGGGAAAAAAGTGCTGTTTTTTCTGAAAACCTTTTTCAGACCTCTTAGTCAAAAAGTCATAATTTTTATATGCTCCAAAGTGCAATAATACTTGCCGCTCCTCCTCCCCTAAGTTTCAGAATGACAATCAGTAAGAGAATACCAGCTTCCAGAGAATTCTGGGTGTAACCATAAAATAGGAAGCACTTCGTAGTTGCTTTGAGAAAGGCAAGAAATCTATGGCAAAGTTCAGAAACTTAGCTAGGCTTCCCAGATACCTTGTTTTTAACCAAGTGACTAATTAAAATCCACCACACTTTAACCTTGCTAATTTGGAGTTAATAACATTGAAACCCACAGCAAATTATTGCTGCCTGAAGATTACACAAAATAGCATCTCTGCATTCCATTCCTTCATTCATTGGAAAAGTGTAATTTAGTTTAAATTCTAAGCATATGTTTATATTTTTGTAGTACACCTTAAAATAAGAAGGAATTTTAATACCCTGAGACTTCATTAAACATAACCTTTGGTGATTGAGGCATGCTGTGAAGCAAGGGGTGAGTGCTATTTCTGAAATGTATATTGGTGAAATACCAGCTAGTTAAACTCTATTGTGTTTTGAAACTTTGTCAACAATAACAATTTTATTGTCTGGGTACTTAACAATCACCTTAGTGTCTAAGAGCCTTAATTTAGTTTCCTAGAAAAAGAGAAAACATTGTAGTTGTCCATGTTTGGAGGGAACACAAACTGGCAAACATACCACTGTTTTGAATTCAGACACCTGCCACAGCAGCCAGTCTTCGTTAAGCGTGTACAGGGCTTTGCAAGTTATGGCATCAACAGGTCCTTTGTTTATCCTCTGATTGAGGGTTGTCACTAGCAAATAGAAAGGTTCACCAATTGTCTCCTAGGACATGAAACAAACGCAAGGCACATGTTTATTTTTGTAATGACTAAACAAGCATGAATAACTAGGAAAAAATCAAGTGTAACAAATGGAGTTATTACCTTTTAACTAACTTGTTATCTCGCAATTAGAAAAGAAAATTCCTCTGAGCAAATTTATCTAGTTATTTGTTCAACCTCCATCATTTGCTTTTTGGTGTGAAAGTCTCATGCAAATAGCAAGGGACAGCTGGAGCGTGTGGCAAGTAGCTCACAGCCCCTTGCTGTGCACAAGCACACTCCAGACAAGCTGCTCCTACTCCACCTGGCAGATGCTTCCTAGTTCCACCAAAGAGAGGGTGGGGGGTGAGACGTGCATGTGTTCACACGTATACTTCAGCTATTTCTTCTTTTCTCGGTCTTGTGAGAAAACAAGCTAACAACTAGTTTCCTTTTGAATTGGCATTTCCCCCTGTTGTACCTGAAAAAATGCCTTGGGAGCAAGGTGGTGGGACATACACTGGGGTTATCAGTGAAAGAGGGAATGGAACTGGGGCTTCCCTCTCCTGCCTGAACCCCAGTCTTCAGGCAAGAACCTGAGAAAGGAAAGGATGGATCTTTATTTTCATGCGACACCATTCCTGAAACCTGGCTAATGCATCTCAGTAGCACAGCTCTTTAAAGATGACTGGTGTATCGAGAACAGTTCCTTGGCTCTCTGACAGTTCCTTGGCTCTCTCCTGGGGTTTCAGGAAACCGGCCTAAGCTGCTGAGCCTCAAGTATTTCTGCTGTTGTATTAATGGCAAGTGCAAGGACTGATCTGAGTGATACCATCTAACTGGTAGCAGAGACAGGAAGCATAACCAAGCACCAAAACCAAGAATGAAGTGCTACCAAGTGGGCTAAAACAAACAAACAGTAAAATGAAAGAAAATGCTTATTTTGTTTCCACTTTAAGTCATTTAGTTCTTGAAATCTGCAGTGCTAATTGGAGGTGAAAAAGTTTGAAAAGTAGTTCAGTTTTCCAAAAGATGGTACTCCTTAAATCTCTGTTACATGGTGGCTTTTCAACAGCTTGCATAGAAAGGTACAGCTGGCATTTTAATGAGCGTGTCACTCTTTTAGTATGATCACAATACATCTCATGGAGATGAAATAATGTCTGACATGAGAAAAGGATATGACAGGGTTGCAAAATTACCCAAATCTCAGCCAAATAAAGGACATGATAATCACTTACAGATGTGCTCTTTTCCTACATCCCCTTGATGATAGCTAGCTAAGTCACCTAAACCAGAAGAGTACACATTAATAATGTTAGAAGTTAGACTGAATGCTCTAAACTAATTACTCTAACAATTCTTATGGAATAAGTCAGTTAAAGAAAATCCTTGTGTGTCTTATGTAGTGAAAAGATGTACACATACCCGGAGAAATCCAGAAAGGCAGACAGACATCCAGTTTGTCAGCAATTTTTCCACCACAGATTCAGTTCGTCTGAGCAGGAGCTTAGGCTGTACATTGCTTGATTGCTCCATCAAGTCCTTTGTCAACACTTCCAAAATATGGGTTAGATAAACTAGCTTAGTTTGTAGTGCAATAGTCAGGAAAGAGGCAAACAAGCATCTGTTAAAAAAAAAAAAAAAAAAAAAAAGAAAGAGAAAAAAAAAGAATGCTATAATATTTGGATTTTCTTTTCCCAGTCAGTTGCAATAAATGAAACACACTTTAGTGCAGTTCATATCCTAAGTTTTCCCTCCTCAGGCACAGAAACTGTCCACTGATCTCTACAAATATATGAAAAATGCAAGTCCATCTGCTCTTGTGATTATTTTTTAAACACAGAATTTGTGTCTCTAAATTCAGTTCTGCAGAACAACACCTGCTTCAGTGATAGAACATTTCTAAACTGTAGAACTGTTAATTTAACTGCAGGAAGTGTTTACAGTTTTGAAGTGAGTTTTCCTGCTCTTTTGCCTCTTTGTTTACATGTACAGACATTCTGATTTCTCTTTAATGGCTTGTTTTAATCTCAATGTTTTTTCTTCCTCAGTGTGTGCAGACGGAGAAGATGCAAAAATGCTCTGGAGTAACGCAAGCCTGTTTTGCAAGGAGCAGAAATTACATTTGTGTGCTACAATCCATGTTGTTTTTCCTGCTAATTCGTTGTCTTGAAATGATAAGCATAATCATACTATACCTGTCTTTCACAGAGAAATTTTTCTGCTTTTCAAGGGTGTGAATGAGAGTAACAAGAAAGTTCTTGTTACAAATTAAAGCATGCAACATGTTGAAGCTTTCATCCTTGCTCGTTTGGTCTCTGCTCTGGAATAGTTAAACAAAAATAAGCAAACTGTAGTTTAGCTATGATGGATTCTTAATGCTCAGAAAAACGGTAAGCAACATATGGTGTAAGATCCTGGCCTCATTCAAATCTGCGGGAATTTTTCACTTATTTCATGGGTCTCAGGATTTTACCGAACATGCATTTGTGTTTGTGTACAACACAGAGTATACACATGCACAGCATACATTTTCTATCATATACATAAAGTAATGCCAATAGTTAAGTTTGCCTGTTGTTTCCCATTACTAGATTCTGTTTATTATATTTAAATGTCATAATAGACATTGGGTAACAGCACCTTACATATCAAATTCTTTTTATATATAAATCCATGTAACCCTCCTCATGGGGGAAAGGGAATATCAAAAATGTAATCTGACGTGTTCTAGGGCCAACACTGAGATAAGGGATACAATCACTTGAAAAAATATTTATTAATTATGGCTTATCACACTACATCAACTTACCTGTGGCATGTCTTCACTGAAGATGGATGCAAAGCCTCCTGACTAAAATATAAGACAGGTGATATTTATCATTCTTACGTCTACCAAAAGTTTCTAACACATGTACATTAAATGCGCCAAGCATATTCCTGATGGCATAAAAGTTGAAATAAAGCAATGGAAATGCTGGCTTCTAACATGACTACAATATAAAACCTCTACACAATAACTTCAGCAAAGGTGCTGCCAAAGTTCACTGAAAAGTGAACTCTCAAAGATGACCTGGTATTGACTTGAGGGTTGCTGTGTGTGTTACTCTATGCTTCTGAGCTGCACTAGCACAGCAGTCAACTAACACTCCACAGGAAAAGCTGTTTATTATCCTCATTTACAAATATGCTCGTGTGCAAGGGGTGCTGCAGGCTGCATCCTTCTTGGATGGCAACGACAGCCTTTGGTATAGAGGGTTTCTGTAACAGAGTGACACTTCAGTCCATCTGCTTCCATTCATTTCAAGGCACTTTATGAATGTTCATTAACGAACTCTCCAGGAAGTCCATGCTGTCAGACTCCAGAGAGGCACAGGTGCCACCACACACCCAGTCCTAGAAAAAGCTCTCGCAACAAAGGGAAGCCCCCAGTTCTCAAATACCTTGTCAATGCCTCTTGTCTGACTCTTACAGGCTGTAAGGTCCCAACACAGCTGCATGTTCCCAAAGCAGCACCCTTGAGCAACAAATTCACACTAGCAACGCTCACTGCCATCTGCTTTATGTGTGACGCTGGCAGCCCCTAGTTTCCTTATAGAATCACAGAACCACAGAATGATTTGGGTTGGAAGGGACCTTCAAAGATCATCTACTCCAATGCCCTGCCATAGGCAGGGACACCTTCTACTAGACCAGGCTGCTCAAAGCCTCATCCAGCCTGGCCTTGAACACCTCCAGGGATGGGGCATCCACAACTTCTCTGGGCGACCTGTTCCAGTGTTTAACCACCCTCATCATAGAGAATCTCTTCCATATGTCCAACCTAAATCCACTCTCTTTCAGTTTAAAACCATTGCCCCTCATCCTATCGCTAGAGGCCCTGGTAAAAAGTCTCTCTTCGTCTTTCTTATAAACCTCCTTTATATTGAAAGGCTGCAATTAGGTCTCCCTGGAACCTTCTCTCCTCCAAGGCTGAACAACCCCAACTCCCTCAGGCTTTCTTCACAGGACAGATACTCCATCCCTCTGATCAGTTTTGCGGCCCTCTTCTGGACCTGCTCTAACAGGCCCATGTCTTTCTTGCACTGGGAACCCCAGAGCTGGATGCAGCACTCCAGGTGGGGTCTCATAAGAGCAGAGTAGAGGGGGAGAATCACCTTCCTCGACCTGCTGGTCACGCTTCTCTTGATGCAGCCCAGGGTACAATTGGCTTTCTGGGATGCAAACACATGTTGCTGGCTCACATCTGATTTTTCATCTACATATCTTACTGTTCATTCCTCCCTTTCCTCTTGCCCTCTGTTCTCCCCTAGCAAACCCTTCTTCCTCTTCCTCCACTGGCTATTCCCATTTTTCCAGAACTTCTTCAGCACCCCTAACACCACCTACCAATAAAACACACACATACAGAGTGAAACAACCAGAACTACATTAAAGGTTAAAAATGCCTCTGAATAGGGAACAAGCATGGCAACATTAAACCAAACAATATGCGAAAGTGAGGGAAAACAGAAATAATAACCCAAATTTAACAAGTAAAGCAAAAATCAGGCTGAACACAAGGAATATTTTAAGAATAGATGTAGTATCCATTTAACGCCTACAAGCAGCAAGCACAAAACAAAAGCTATCAAGCCAGATTAAATACAGAAAATTCAAGCAGTGGAAAGCAAGAAGCTCAAAATGAAGATGGGGTCCATCACTCTTAATTTTAGGTATCTGACTCCTTTAAGCAACTCATCACATCCTGAGACAGATGTCTCAGGCAAGTAGGATGAATCACTTTCTTGAGCTGCTTGTCTCTGCACTGACTACAGAAGGTGCTCAGTGATGTTCCTATTTAAACAACTTAGACTAGATGAGACAAAGCCCATCGAACACACAGGAAGGCAGAAAGAGTTCAAAACATACATCATTCAAACACATGAGGTTAGTGAAGGAAGTGGTGGTTTGTCACTTTGACCCTTCTGTGGACCCTTCTGACACTCAGTTGCAATCTACTAACCCACCGCCTTTTCTATTCATCTGTAATATTTGTTTAGTAGAGCACTGATCTCCTACCACATCCATACAGCGCAAGGCATGTTTGGATACTCCCACAATGTAAATGATAAATACTTAGCAGGAAAAAATGGTACACAATATGTTAAATAACTTGCTTGACACCACATGTCTGTAGAGAGCTAATAGTGGCAAGTTTACCTTTGTGGTATCAGTATTTCAAACTGAGACAAAATCTAAGTGGAATAATTTCCAGGATGTGCATGGGACTCACCAAGGCAAAACAGGATCTCTTCCCTTTCTGACCTCACATAGTGCAACAAAGTGGCAGAATTTGTGCCTTTTTTTTTTCTTTCCTTTTTATTTGCATAAAGCAAAGTATTTCCACACAGACAGCTTCTACAGATTGTTAACTGTTTTGACAGAGGACTATCACTAGGAAAATATATATTCCTAAAAATAAAAACACTATTTTAATGTTAATAAGCCTGGCAACAAAACAAACTGAATGAAAAGAGATGCAGAATGTAAGGTTTTCTTGGTCTACTTTCTTCAAACCTCCTAGCCGCCCCATACAAATTAGACTGGGTGCATCACAGCAGTGCCAGGAGAGATATTCCCAGTTTCCTTTGGTGTGAGACCTGGACTTAAAGTGTACAAAGATTATGCATACGCAATTGTTAAATATTATTCTGCCTTCATATCTGGTATTTGGTGTTGTACAAAAAAAGGTCCTGATTCTGCAGCACCACATGTATTTATCGCAATGAGCTTTTAGTGGGATCACACACAGCGATGAAGTGAAGCAGTGTGCAGATAAGCCCGCACGACCAGGCTGCAGCAGTGATGAGCAACACATTGAGGCTAGTAGATATTTTGCACACATACCAGTTATAACCTAAAACACCACAGCACATAACCCAGGGTTTCTACTCGTTGGTGTCAGTTACACAGCAAAGTATCACCCGTTGAGATCAGAGCTTCTGCCAATTAGCAAATGCCAGTAAGCACTGGTTAACATCATGATATAATTTTGAAAGCTGCAGCAAATGCACTTATCAGCATCATAATATGTTACATATGCAAAAAAACAGCAAGAGAAGTAAAACATTTAAGAGGAGGCCTCTTCAGTCCTCTGATGCAGTGGCACAAACTGCTCCAAAGAACAATGAAACTATTCACCTCTAAACCAGACAGCACTTAAGTACTTATGTAACGTTTAAGCATTTGACCTGCCCTCCTTTGAATCAAGGTCTTACCATTCCTGTCAGCAGCTTGAAGCAGAAAGTCAGCATGACCTTAGAGCCATTTCCTCATCCCACAAGTCTAATTAGGAAGTGTCAAGATGTTAGCTAGCATGTTAGCTAACCTGACTGCTACTTTAATTAGCTATAGCATCGAAAGTCAAAGCATGAGAACAAAAAAAGGAATGGATAAATTATAGCTTATTTGGGATGGCCCGAAAGGCAAGCAGCTTAGTGAGGCTGGGCAAAAAAGAAATGGATGCACACACAACCCTTGAAAATTCAACAATGGTGCTTTATCTACAGCATTTAGGCTTGGTTAAATGTAGAGATGTACAGTCTTAAATGTTCTTTGGTAATTCTTGAGTTAAGGAAAGCTTCTTGTGAAAACAATGTGCAACTACTGCGTAGTATTTACTTCAGTTATTAGATCCTGACCTTCCTAGCTTTCTCATTATTAGGCAGGGCTGACAACTGAAAGAGTTGTAAATATTTACCTCTGGGAAGAAAGTTCTAAGAGCAAAGTGTTTGTAGTCAAGGAAGGGAACGGTGCCAAAACTATCCACCACGTCTAATTCATCCATCTGCAGCTCAGCAAATCCTGAAAAAGCACCCCCCCTCCCCACCCAGAGAGTTAGTTTAGTTGACACAAAATCATTTTCACAATTATAACTTGGCCCCCATAGATGTTCCTTAAAAAACAGTCTTCAGGCAAGAGCACTGTCTGAAAGTCTTATGAGCAGGAAAGTACCATTCCATTTTTTTTCCACTTTTGTTGAAGAAATATTACATGCAATCCTATTAGCTCAGTGCTATCTGCTACTGCAGTGCACACCAACATTAAAGGGGAACTCTGAAACCACACAAAAATATTCTAACAGCTATAAAATTGTTTACATAATGTGAGCTTCTTGACAGTTTCAGTTCAGAAATTATTACTGTACTTAAGCTCTACAAAGCTCTTTAGACTTACCCTCACGTATTTCTTTCCGAATCTCATATTCCAGCAGTTCAAGTTGTTGACTCTGTTTACGAGTTAACTCTTTGGATTTGTATCTAGTAACTATGAATGCCGCTAAAAAGGAAGAAAAAAAGACTCTGAGTACAGAAATTGCAGAACAGACAACCCCTATAAAATATGGATTTCAAAACTATTTTAAGAAACAGAAAGATTAGTATACACTTGCACTCTCCAGGAGATTACTGCTTCTGCTGTTGTCAGTGTGCTAGTACTCATGAGCCCCAGTCATCTGGATCTAAATCCACGTGTTCAATAAAAACCATTCCTTGTAACAAGGTCTTAGAATTGTCAATCTAACAAGATTTGAAAGTACAGCACGCTCTGCTATGTACAACCTGAACAGTGAAGACACAGAAGCTAACAACTGCTTCAACTACTAGCAACCTACTTAAAGTAGCACTGATGAAACAGGAAAAGCAGTTCTTTTGAACAGGAAATCCACTTCCAAAGTATTAAGTTCTCTAAAGCTTAGAGAGAGAAAAGGTATGAGATATGGTTCCTGTAAAGGTAATGCCTTTTTTAAAAACAAACCCAAACGAACAAAAGAAGAACAAGTACTCAAACTTACTACAATAAATGCAAATTTGTCAAATAAATAACCAGGGCAAAATATTTAGAAAAAAAAGGAGTGACAAAAACAGGAGGGGATAACAATTTACCCCCCTGAATTTAGTAATGACCTACAAATTCATGAATGATCCAGATGAGACTGAGCAGAAACACCACAAACACCGCCTGAGGATAAGCAGTTTGTTAGGGAATATCTCGCCTAGGGATGTGAGGGGACGCCAGCTCTGACAGCTGGAAGGGCCCAAGCTGTGACACAAGGATGTCAGTCCTATGTCTTGCCTCACTAAATGGTGGTAAGTAATCCCAGCAGAACAGCCAAAACTACTGTCTCGTGACATGCTGTAGTCTGACAAGACAGACTTCACCACCAGACCAGAGTTAACTTTGTCCACTCTTATCGGGAAGAGGCTGCCCAGAGAGGTTGTGGAGTCTCCTTCTCTGGAGACATTCAAAGCCCACCTGGATGCGTTCCTGTGTGATCTGATCTAGGTGTTCCTGCTCCGGCAGGGGGATTGGACTAGATGATCTTTCGAGGTCCCTTCCAATCTCTAACATTCTGTGATTCTGTGAAAGCCACCAGACTGTTTGTGACAGTCCAAAACATGTACGTGAATATGTATATGTGTTTATGTGTCATGATTATAGCCTTCAGCAAATCAAAAACTGAAAACATATTATTCTACTTACCTATAATGACACCCACTACGATAGGTAGCAAAATAAGAACATATAAATATATGTGTGATGATGTTGGTTTGACTTCATGCTCAAAATTTCCCAATTTGACCTGAAGAAAAATAATGGCTGTATTAATAGAGGACAGGTATTACGTCAGTGCTTAAGATGACATTTAATGTACAAAAAAAAAAAAGAAAGTATTTGAGGTGCTTGAAGGACCCTGGTTCTGCAGATTACTGGGAAGACAGCAGCAATTCAGGAAAACATATGTGAACCAACACAAACTCCACTTTTATTGTATTTGATGTTTAAGCAGGATAACAGAGCAGCAACAATAGACAAATTTGGAAGTCCTCATGCAGCACCAAATTTTGCCACTGCTCTCACTGTAAACTAGATCCCTCAAATGAATGGCAAGATCTGTCTCCAGCTGGCCAAGTGGCTCATGCATTTCAGAATCGCTGCTAAACATTCTTGCATTTTGAAGCAAGGAAAGTACCTACTGACAGTTAAAAACGTTCCTTTGCACTCACAGTGTTACTCTGCTGAGCTGAAAAGTAAGATAAGACCCACGCTAATAATGAGGAAAGTAAAAATTTTTATAGATGCCTGGCCCATAGCCCTCTTCTCTTTGCAGAAGTTTTGACCTCTTCATGTAAGATGCAGGGTGATCCTGAAGGTCTGCTTAAGAACAAATACAAAATACAGTACATGTACAACATCCCCAACAGCCACTGGGCTTGTCAAAGGCAGGACAAGGATAAATTCTTAGCAATACACGAAAGTGCTGAAGTATGCCAGATGCCAAACTGAGGCATTCACCACTGATAATTATGGCAGAAGAAATTTCACAAAGGAGGACCTCAGAGAGGTCTGTGAAAGCACATAAATAAAGGGTAGCTAAGACTATAAACAGACTAGAAGTAAAAATATGGTTCAACACAGAAAAATACCACCAAGTGCCAGAGATAGCAACGAGTCTGAGATAATTGAAAAGGAGGGTTGGGTTGAAACTATTTTGGGTTACAGCAGGAAAGGCAGAGATCTGGTGATTTTGATCACTGGCTTGTCACAAGAGGTGAGCAGCCAGGGCAGCTGGACACTGCCAACTGGATAGTGACATTGCAGCTATACAGACATCAGCAAGCAAAGAAACCCCACAGGGCTGGAAGCACAGAGACTTCGTATTTCTGGGACTACAAAGAACTGAAGACAAAGCAAACCTATTTCTTCCATCAAGTGTATTTTTTCCTCAGTTGTTCATGTGTTTTCACAGTTTCTATACAAAGTATTTTGGTCTGAGCCTTCCTAGGATCCCATTTGCCTTTTCTAATGCTGAAATGCATTGGTGGCTAACTACATTAATCATCCTGTGACTAATACACCTGACTTTCTCCACTTGTCATGTCCAACCAAAGCATTCCTAAAGCAGAAATTCCTGTTACTCATCCCTGCTTATTGAAAACTGAGGCAAAGCAATCATTTAATTTTCCTTTCATACTTAGATTATCTTTAATCTTCACCATAACCTTCCTACTCGGTGGCCCCATTTCTTTCCTTGTCTTTTATCTTGCTTATGAATCACGGACTAAATAAGGTACACCTGAATTCATCCGATTCCTATTCCTAAATTCATTTCATTCTTCCTGCATGACATTATAAGACCTCTTCTGGACTGGTAATGCCTCTGAGCTTTATGTCATCAGCAAATGTTATTAGTAAATGCTTTATTTTTGTGCTCAAGTTACTAGTGATATTAATATCTGCATGAAAATCAACATTGCCCAGAGTCAGCTCCCCATACACAGCATCCAGTTTTTCTAATCCCTAGCGTCTTCATAATCACCATGTTAAGTAGTTTACTGAATGACTTCCAGGTACCTGTGATCTACCATTTTTTTATTGCTGAGGAAATCACTCATCTTACCAAATAAAGATACTGAGCATAATCTGCTTTTATTAAAAAGAAGTCAACAATTATCTCATTTTCCATTTACCTCCAGGTCTTTCATGAGTCCCTCATTCAAAATACATTATCAAGCTTTATATAGCATTAGGATTCAATCAGCAAGCCTCTATTTGCCGAGTTATTTTTTTTTCTTTTAAATACTGGTTTTCTATTTGCTGCTTCTGTCGCAAGAATGGCATTTTCGTCTTTGACACCTCCATTCAGACTGACCATCCTGTCTTTGACCCCACACTCAATATCCTCTTTCTTCCTGAAAACTAGAGCAAGACATTCATTTATTCTTGGGCCATACCTATCTTTTATATCCAGCTTATCCTTTCTTCACAGGGGCCCTACTTCTTCTATGATGATTTATTTACAAGATTGAACACGTTATGATTTCCTACTTTTACTTTTTCCTTGATGTTGGAAAAAGTAATTTTTAAGGTACGACAAGTGAAATGTGACATTATAACTATTGCATTTGCTTTCCCTTAGTGAAGTGGTGACCTTTCTATGACAGTCACTCCTATGGAGCTTGCAGGATGAGCATGTGATGTTGCAAGGCAATGTTAATATTTAAATGTAACACCAATCTCAGAAAGGCTTTTCCATGCCATAACTGGCTCAGACGGCAGGATCCACAGATGGAGGATCAGTTAACAGTGATATGAAATTGAGAATAGCTTCGTTAATCTTTACTATGAGCCATATGCCTTGAAGTCAAAAGAGTTATTTTGGTTTTATACCACCATACACTGAAATAAGAGTCTGGCATAATTCTTCTCCCTCATAAATGGTGATGACTGCATTTTAAAAAATTCATATCTTCATTTTATTCATGGAGGAAATATCTTAAGCTGCCATTTAGCTTTGACATCCATGCTAATGTTCTTATATTTGGGACAGGCTTTGTGACATATGTTCACAGAATTTTGGCCTCCTTCATAGCATTTTGGTGCACATGGAATTTCACCCCTTTTTCATCCAGAAATGCCTTCTCTTCTGTCTCAGTGGTGACCCCTATGCACTGTTCAAGATCCTTATCTATTTGAGTGAGAAAAAGTGAACAGGAGGACACAATCCTTTTCCTCATGGCCACACTGCAGCAGCAGATTGCTTACAGATCTAAGATGAGGGGTTCTCCTGGAGCCAGTGATGCTTTACTGGTGCTGCTGTGCTGCAGCCAGAGGTCTGACAAGCTACTGCTCTCCTGGAGCTCAGCAGCAGTGACCTCTGCTCAGGCTGCAAAGCCTACCTCTGACACTACAGCTGTAACCAGACAGGAAATGAACTCAGTACTGCTTGTGGTACCTAAGCCAGGCAGGCATGATTAGATGTGAGGAAGACAACCGGACTACCAAGCACCAGGAGAAGAATAAATGCATCCAGTTCCTCCTCCTATAAAGAGCATTCATGACCAGAGCATTAATGCAACATTTTACTACATTTGCATAAACATCCAAACATTGTTAAATAGCAACAAAAGGGAATTGTACTTACAAAAACTTTCACTGTGGAAAAATCAATCTTGTCTGTTCCTTCCCGTTTGAATTTGCATAGTATGGTGCTACGGTCTGGTTTTTTAGTAATATTTTGGACATTGAACCATATCTGTTTGGTCTGTGCACCATTCATATATGACAGATAAACCTCTACCTCAGTTTTAGAAATATTCAAGTTGTCATTTTCTTTCTAGAGGGAAATAAATGAAGATAATGAACAGTCACTAAATACAGTAAGATGTGAAATGATCCCTAACAACTATTATAAATAAGGAATTATAGTTCATTACTTTCAAACTTACGTATATTTTTAATTCCAGATCAGGATCCAGCTCAGTGTGTAGCTGGTAGTTAATGAACACTGGGTCAGGGTGATAGTGTAATTTGACACATGGTATAAAGGTAGTTTCCACTTTTAACATCATATCAACAACTTTACTCTCTGTTGCATGGCTCAGGCTTGGTGTCAAGTAATGATATTCAGATTCATTTCCAGGACACCTAGAGACCTAGAAATGCAATGGCAAAGCTGTAAGAGTCATTAAGTACTCAACAGTGGGTACAATTACAAACAGAGGCACTCAAAATCATTTTAACGTCTTCTTGACTTCACACAGATATCTGCTAAACCTCTTCTCTGCGATCAGGGCTGCATGCAGAGCACCTGGGAAAGTTTCTGTGTTGAGCCTGTGTCTACCTTTGAGCACATTTATCACACATTCTGCGTGCTGCTTTAAGGCTGATTGCACGCTGTTAAGGCAGCTATTTCCTGCAGTGACACAGGAATAGTGACAGTAATTTCTTCCTCCTTCCCCTCAATGCAGGTGACAAGAGAAGTGCAGGACAAGCTCTCCAGCACCCCTGGGCATTCGCACTCCCCAGCTTAACTCCTGATGGAGCGGAGTTGCTACAATCACCCCATTGGTTATGCCATGGGGTGGTGCTCCTGTTTTCTGGTCTCTGTGCTGCAAGCCCAGGAGACAACAGGGTGCCCACCTCCTCACAGCCTTGGAGGAAGGGCTTCATCCCAAAATCAGCTCCAGTCTCCTGTCCCTTGCTGAGGCAGTGGCACCATTTGAGTTCTCAACATAAAGTAAGAGAGGAGTACATCACCCCTTTCTCCAGCAGACCCATATACAGAGGCTGGGGAGGCTCAAAAAGGACAATTTTGGACCAAGTCTCTACAGCATAGAAAAAAGGCTTACGGAGTTACGCAGGAGAGTAGCTTATGTGTATCCATGATCAAATAGTGAGAACATGTGCAACTGTAATCCTACAAGTGGTCATATTTATTTCAGTAGGGTGACTGATGTGTGCCCGCAAGTGTTTGTAAAATATTGAGATCCGTCTGAAACCTTAGGAATAAAACCTAATCTCATAAGAGACCTCTATTTAGTATTGTAAAGGAGATTAAGACTTACGGTGAGGTTTGATCTCTGGTCATCCGAAATAATCACACTGTCTACCACATTGAAATTTCTACCTATTGTAGTAATTTTGCGACCACCACTGTAAAAAAAAAAAAAAATAAAAAAAAAGAGGGGAGAGGGAAGGCAGGTTAATATTATCCGTTTTCCCACAGCTAAGTCCTGCACTAAAGCTTCACAGCCGTGAATCAACTACTCGTGTATGTTGCGTTGGTAGCAGCCAATATAATAAAGTCAAACCGCAGGACAAGATAATTTGAGCTATACAGCGTACTTCCATTCTTTCCTTTTAATGCAATGGTAAATGCTTTTGCTACCACAAAACCAAATCACTTGATAGCATACACACACATACTCCTTTCCAGGGACTCTCCATCTTGTTTTCTGTTCATGCAGCCAAAGAACCAGACAGTGATTGAATATTCTGTCTTGGAGAAAGAGCATCACGGTATTTTGCTGCCCCAGAGCAGCCCTGCCTGTGCTTAATTCTTGCCTTCTTCAGGACGAACCATTAGTGCCAGGCACCTCACAGGAAACATTCTCGGCAGTGTTCAGACCATCTGTCTCAGCACACACAATGGTGCTTGTGTCTGAGGGCTCTGGCTCACAATCTCTGCTGAACACAGTTGGAGTGGTTTAAGGTATTATTAATTTCCAGCTGCCTGAGCTGCCCCTCACCTGGAAATGAGGGCATGTGTCCTAGCTGCTCAGCTGCTGCAGCTGCCAGCCCAACTTATTACCTCAAATCCACATTTGTCAGTGCTTTTGACGCCAAGATATCAGATTAAGGACGTGAAACTGAGTAAAAACTGCACAGGCAGAGGGACAGGTGGAAATCTGTGCCTGAGAATATCTTAAAACCACCCTGTAAGTCTTCCACCAGACCTGTGAATCTCCTGCAGAGCACAGCAGAGGCTTGACGGAACCTGGTCCTAAAGCAAGTCTGCACGTATCACTGCAGTGGTGATTATTTTCACTTCATTTCCAGTTCACTCATACTTTATACTGTTTTGGAGGTGAAGGGTATATTAGTATCAAGAAATCAAAGTTAACTGGAATTTGACTTAATGTGTGCTACCCATATTTTGGGTTTAGCTTTAGTATTACGAGACTATTTTTGACTTCTACAAAGGAGACTTGAGGTGTGCAGGAAGGAATCCACAGAATCCTGCAGAACACAGAGCCTGTCTTGCAGGTATCATGACCCTATCTGCACGTTAAATGTTAAATCAGTTCACCAGTGTAAATTCATCCTCCACAACAGGTTACACCAGTCATCCAAGTTTACATCAGCTACAGTCCAGCCAAGGAAGGAGGCTCATACAAATAGATAAAAAGTATAGAAAGACAAATGTACCTGATCCAGGAGGTATTTGGTGTGATTCCGAGACACGATGGCAGTGAAACATAATGCAGAGTCATTGGTGGTGAACACTTTTTCCCATTAGCCTGTATACATATACTTTTGGCCTCTTTACGTGTTGGTGGGAGAGCAAATGTCATTTGTGTATCATTTAGCACATTTCTAACTTTAATGCTGGAAGAGAAAGAAAACTGTCAGACGCTGAAACACAGAGGCCACACCACTCACTGGTGCTACTACACAAAGCCTATAACTTAAAGCAAAGGATGAGGAGAGAAGAGGAACGTATCTCTCTTTGAGCTGCCAGATGGAAGGAGAAACAGAGAGCAGGGAGTTGAAAAGATGAAATAGGGCATACTTTGAATGAAGTCGCTATGTGTCACAATAATCACAGAAGACAGTACAGATATTGGTCTTACAGCCTTGGGATAAGGCTATGTAACACAATGTGTGATTCTGCTGTGTAAACTGTGTACTTTGCTGTGTACTTTTCTGTGCTGGCAATACATCAGCTAGTCAAGAATGAGAATCTTCAGCTTCCTTTTCTTTCTTCTTTTTCTCTCTCTTTCCCCCCTCCTTCCTCCCTTTCTCTCCTTCTTTTTTCTCTCTACTTCCTCTCTCTCCATCCTTTCCCTCTCTCCATCCTTCTTTCCTTTTGTTTTCCAGGGTCCCCAAGAAATTAATGATTGAACTAAAAATTGAACTGTACCACATGAATACTTTTTGAAGTGCTAGCTATGTAAAATGGGCTTGGTAATCACAAGCAGCCATTGCAGCTGCACCTGAAAATGACTGATTCAGAATAAGATAGCCTAATTATCTAGGGGGTTACACTGTGCAATCATCAACAAAGAAAAGTACACGCTGCTGCATGAGAGATTCTTTTCCCTGGCATGGTGTCTGTGCTTTCACAAGCAGAATTGTAGAATACACGAGGATTATTCTGAAGCAGAGGAGAGTCAAACAAAAGGTGAGGCTTTCCTGTGACCTGACTTCTTGGTGCCTGCTGCAAGGCACAGAGGGCCACAGGTACAGAAAGAACTGTCCTAACTACTGTTGAGAGCTGCCCACCTACCCACCCATCCCTTGTATTGTACCCAAACACCAAATTCATTTCCATCCTTTGGGAATTTAAAGTGGAAGTATAACTAAAGGAGTGCAGAGCATCCCCCCCTTTGCTGAAGAGAGGTCCATGACAACTGTTCACACAACTCTGCTGCTGGGGCAAAATGGGCATAATTTTCACCATGCAAAGTAAATAGTATTGTTTTTCAGAGCTTAACTCACATGTCTGGTTTACAGCCAGTGATTCCAGTCAGTATCAGTTTTATGCCTGATGCACGTGTAAAGTTTTCTCCTTTGACTGTTATCTCACTTTTGCCTAATGTAGAAATCCACAAAGGCTCAATGGAATGAATGCTGATATGCTATTAGAAAACAAAGCAAAACAAAATCTGGTCATAAAAACAACAGCTGCAAAACAACCAACACTCAGGAATGTGGGTTTTATGGCACACTTCATGGCACACTTTTCTTATTAATTCCAAATCTTGTTAAGCTTGACCCTGGGGAGTACTGTCAATCACAACCTCTTTACAAGATAACTCTTTTTACCTAAATATTTTATATTTCAATTTATCTCACAACAAAGTTGCCCAAAGGAACCACAATCTGACATAGTGGAAGGCAAGCAACATAAAAACCCAGCTTGAAATGATAGGTTTTGTGTGACCCTTGAAGAACTAGGCAACAACACAAAACAAAACCCATGGTGCAGTCACTACAAGAGACCTGAGAAACAAATGAAGGCATCTCTTGTGACCTGAAAAGGGGAAGCAGGGTCAAATCCTAGAATGAAAAGTTGAGAAACAGCCCCAGAATTAGCTTTACTAGAAAGTCTTTTCAAAGTCATACATAGATCTAAATGTAAAACACAACTGTGGGGATTTTTTGGTATACATTTTGATGCTAAGAAGTTTGTAAATCTATTTTCCAGCATTTGGAAAATAGCATTCCTAGTTTGCTCTGATGCTGCCATGGTCTTGCAGGAATGTGGCCAATTTTTAAACTGTGCTTTTCTTTGTGTATCTTTAAATTTACTTACTCTAACTTACTAACACTATCAAGCAAGAAGAGAGATTTTTCCCTAGTGTATTTACTTGATGCATTTGACAGCATCTCATGTTTAATCACTTTTGCTTCTTCCCCAGTTTTATAATCACACAGTTTTCTCTCTGTGTATCTTTCAGACAACAAACTGAAAACATTCAAAAAACAAGGAAAATACACATGTGAAGCCACAAACTGTTTGCGACCTTCTCAGCCAAATGATTTCTAGCTTGCTTTTAGACTGCCTATAATACTAGTTTAAAGTGAATTTTTTGAGTTACTGTGATTATCCTGATTTCTGCTGTGCACTGTGGACACATCCACTGGGCCATTAAGCCTTCCCCACCCTGAGAAAGGCACTGGTGCAAAACCTCTAGGAAAGCCCCTTTTCTCCCCAAAAATCTTTTCATGTACACAGAGCAGCACCAAGCCTTTAGGCTGCGGGCCTGAGGGGACCACTGGGGTCACACTTCCATCCACTGCACATGCAGCATTTGTCCATTTCAGAAAGTTCCCAGGCACATTGCCCCCACATGCTACCACAGCCCCTTGAATGTCGGAGTGCTGGAGCAAATGTGAGACCTGTCACAACTGATGGAAAGCTGCAACTTGTGCCTCAGGAAAGGGCAAGAGAGAGCAAAGGCCAGGGCCAAGGGGCCCGCAAAAGGGACCTCCAGATGACCTCTGGTGTGGATAGTGGAGGAGGGCAAAGGAAATCCCTGACAAACAGCCTGAGGGGGAAAATTCACTCCCCCTCCACCCCCTCCCCCCCAACTGGGGATCAGTTTAACCCTTAGTATGAAAGCAGGAGAACTGAAGCAGAGATCTGAGACATTAAAGCCAGTGAAGCCCCAGTGCTTTTCTACCCCCACATCCCTCCCTCTGCTCGTGCCCAGCCTCCAGCACACCAAGGACAGTCAACATCCTCACACAAATCCAGAAGCCAAATATTACAGAAAGGACTAAAACACTGCTTGGGGGCTCTCACGGGTAGCCAGCAGGAAGCCCTGAAGCACAGGAATAACACAGCATCACACAAACACACAGAGATCCCCCAGAGCTGCACCAGGGCTGCACACCACAGGGCACCTCAGCTTAGCTTGCCTTCTCTTCTCTTTTCTTACACCAACAAGAAACCGCAGGAAGAATGGTTCACTCTGGAAGTTTCAGTGCCTCCCCGAAATCACGCCTTCACTGCAGCTACACGATGTGGGCTCTCTCGCTGCGTCCTGCCTTGTACTCACGGCATCAGCACAGTCACTCGCAGTGCTGAGGCAAGATGGCCTCGGCTACTCGAGAGCCTGCTTCCTGGCTTGACCACTGTGCTCCACAACACTTTCCTCAGCGGCAAAAGAAACCGTGAATTTCTTCACTGAATGCAGCACAGACCAAGCATCCTCGCTGGGGTCTGTGGTGCTCTTTTCCCCAAAACCAGAGAGCTGCTGACCTGCCAGTCGCTGCCTGGCGGGGGGAGAGATGTCCTCCAGCAAGAGGGAAGGGAGACAGCGGAGAGGCAGTAGGATATTTATAAAAATCACTAGCTGTGAGGCATGCGATGAAAGCAGTGTAAACATGCTGAGATATTTACAGAAAGCACGCACCAGGTCCTCAGGTAATGTAAATCAGCAGGGCCCTGTCAACTTCAATACAGCTCCACCTTTCTGAGCTGCAGCACTCCCCGCCTCCCCGTCCCCTGGACAGCCTAACGCTTCCCTGGGGCTGCATAAACAGCGGCAGCCACATCCTCAGAGGGGT